>NW_027513845.1:0-128272 GCF_048772815.1 Callospermophilus lateralis | reverse complement strand
ATATATATATATATATATATATATATATATAATTATATATATATATTGTATATATATATATATATATATATATATATATATATATATATATATATATATATATATATATATATATATATATATATATATATATATATATATATATATATATAATATATATATATATATATATATATATATATATATATATATATATATATATATATATATATATATATATATATACACACATATATATGTATATACACATATATATAATTATGAATATATATATATATATATATATATATATATATATATATATATATATATATACTGTCCTGATTTTTAAAATATGAAATGTATGTATCTTAAATACACTCCCTAAATTCATTCATGTTCAAAAATGTGGATTTATAATAAACTTTTCACAAAATTATTCTCAGAAATATTCATCCTCCTGAAATACACATTTGTTTCATAGTTCTGAAAACTAACTTCAGTAAATGGTGCTTACAAATCCTAATATTTGTACAGTAACTAACCCAGATTAACATCAATCAAGTAGATTCGTATGGGACATGATGTGTATTCTGACGTTTATTTTTATTCAACACTGGTACATTACTATTTCTTCAATTTTTACAAATCATAGGATATATATATTTCATCCACAAGTTCACAAATTTATGCGCATTTGTTTCACAATCACTTCCTGCTTCATAAAACATGTATTCCTCCAGGTTTCTTGACTGGTCTTTTCATGAGACTTCTTTCCAAACACATTATTTTAGATTTCCATAATCACTTTTGAAGCAAAACTCACACACCCTTCATGATAAACCATAACCTTAATGTGGCCATTAGATATATAACTGGTTGGAATGAATGTTTGTATGTCAATATAAGATTTCTTGTATTTTTTCACATATAATTTTAATCCATTATTTAAAGTCCGAACCAGATATATTATTTATTCAAAGTATGGTCTATTCATGCATTATCTCTATATGCACAAAGGGTACACCTCTTTTTACCCCCATTACTAATTTATACGTCTTGAATATGTTGCTGCCAGAAATGGTGGAAAAATAGTCATGTCACCTGATCTACATATACGTTTTATCACAGTAATATTCTGGACAAAAAAAGCAAAGGTCACACTTAAGATTGTAGCAAAGACTAAATGAAAAGTGAGCATGGATTACTAAACATCCATGTCCAGGTTGCCTAATGCTGTCAAATGTCAATCCTATTGGTCACTACATATTTGTTTCTTTCTAAGATTATATATTCAAACTCAACCCTGTTGAAAATATCTAATCCTATCACTCACTTTATACTTTGCCTGATTTTGTAATGTCTCTATTGATATCAGCTTTCCTAACTATTTTCCCCAGTTCATCATTGTGACTGTCTCTTCACTTGTGCTGACATTAACATTCACTGTCTACCAGAAACCCTATTGCTAAACAACATTTGGTCCAAATCCTATACTCACTCTTCTTTCTAAACCTACCGAGAATCTTCCGAATCCTACCAACTATCCCTTTTGACTGGAAGTTCTCTTCTACATTTAATCATCCATGGTACAAGGACCTAAGCCATTGTATATCGATTTACCTGACACATCAGTGCAGAACATAATTCAAAGCTACGTATCACAGTCAAGGGCCCAATGCCCTTTTGGGCTTCAAATCTTAGCTAGATTTCTGTTTTCATACTTATAATTCACCTATATATTCTTGTAAATATCGCAGTTTCCCAATACCATTATTCATCCCGCAAAAAGATTCCTAATTCAAATCGAACCTGTTAGTTAACCTAACCATACACTGTTCAGTCAATTTAACTTTACAGAAGAGCAGGGATAGAGTTGTTCTTACAATACAGGAATATAGGGGATCTTCCACATGCTGAGAAACTCAAAGGTCCATGCAGAAATGATTCCTGGAGAAGTTGTAAGCAGCTATGGAGGACCTAAGAGAGCAAAATTCATCCTCCATGGCAAACAACCTGGTCAGGATGAAGGGTTGTGTCTGAAACAGCTTCTCTCTTCTTAATGTCGAGAAGATGGACCAAACCAGGCCTGTGTGGAGAGCTGTTCCCAGGTGCCAATGGTTGATATACCATTCTAACTTGTGAAAGTGTCACAGGAGGTAGGGGCAGCCACCATCTCATGGGACCCTTGAAAGCAATTGTTAGGACAAAGTGGTTGCCACGGCAGTAACCTCATTCAGTTCCTGAATGAGGTGACCTACCTCTCTTCCTTGATGACGGATCTCTCTGAACTTGGGATCCAGGAAGCCAGGCACCCAGAGTCAGTCCCAGTTTCTTGCCCAGTGGGCTCAGTTGTTTGGAATAACCAAGGACAGAGTAAGTCTTCCTTGGTACCTACTGATGTGAGGATTGCCTAATGCCAAGAGAGCTCTAAAAAGGGAAATTTCATGAGAAAGCAGGTAGTGGCTCACCACTGGCTCCTGAAAACTTCACAGTGTTGGCCAAGGTGACCAGATCTGAGAAGGACAGGCCATTTCAAGGAAACATAGTTATGGCCCATCATTCAGAGTACATTCCAATTAGTCACAGACCTACTTGAATAAAGGAGGTGTCGTTGTGGGTGTGATTGTGATTTTGTGGTTATGTCTCATGTTCTGAGAATAGGTAAGAAAGGCGGTTTGTTTGCTTTAGAGTGGACTGTTTATAGTAAGTCATTTGACAAGGTGATTGTTTGTATGCCTGTGTATCCCACTGTGTCCGTGGTTGTAGACATTATAAAAGATAATGCATCAATGGATGTGTCCTGTCTAGTAGAAAGCTTGCCAACATTCATCCTGCCCAATTTATGAGTGGACTGCAGGTTGCTTTAGGGACGGGCAACACCTACTATCTTCCGAAGTTCCTGTTTTCTTCCTGAATTCTGGCCACTCTCCAGAGTAGGCTCATGGTTTTGTGTCCAAGATATGTACCACCTCCAAGCTCTGTGACATTGCCATATACTGGATAGCTGAAGGGAATAGCAAGCATCTCAGAAAACTCAGATATCAGTGTGACAAAGAAAGTCTCAGTAGAGAAACCCTGCTTTGGGCCTTTTGCTTACCTATTTTTCTGTTGCTCTGAGAGTCAGGAAGGTCTCTGCCTCAGGCCACCAATTTGTGAAGCCTGAAGAAAACTGTTTTCAAATGGAAATGAATGGGCATCACCTGTGTATCTTTGCTTAATTGCTTTGGAAAGGGATGTGTCTGAATCAGCCACTTGGCCCTGTGTGAGGCAGTGGCTTAGATTCTCAGCACCTGATGGAACTAAAGAAAGATCCCATGTGTGCTTCCAAAACCAAAATGGCAAAAATATCAGTAATTGTGTATGAAGTATCTTGCCTTACTCTGATAGGTTTCTGATCTCCATCAAATGAGACTAGGGATCCTTTGGGTCAAATGAGTTCTTCAAAGCCCTGCAGAGGCTAGCCCATATGAACTTGGGTTTTTTCATTACTTTAAATCACATTAAGAATCTATACCTGACAGTCAGTAGGCCTCAAATTGGAGAAGCAGAGCAGTATTAAGGCCAGGCTTATTTTATCACTCCTGGTTCACAGGAATGGTGTCCAGGCCCAGCTGACTTTAAGCAAATAAGGGATAAGGAAGCTTGTTTTGGATACTGTCTTGTGCTGCGCCCCTCATGGAAACCTCCAGCCAGAGGTTATAATGAGTGTCTATATGGAAGAAGGTGAGGACCATGTGGGAGTGTTTTGGTTTTAATTGTGTTCATTTGTGTAGTGGTTGGAAGAAATGACTGGATCCACCAGGGCTAGAACTTTGGTATGATTCACCTTAGAGACTGAGTTCTGGAACTGACCTCAGAGAAGTATTGTCATGAATTGTGTTGCGATTTTAGAAGGCCACGCATGAGAGTCACCATTGGAAACTGAAATCTAGGCCAAGGGTGGCTTTCGACTGATCACTTGGAATCTCAGCCAGGATATCACATGATTTTATTATGAAAGACTTGACAGGCATAGTTGAGAGTCAAAACACACATGGACCTCACATTGTAGACCTCAATGGGCTGGGCTTCATGTGACTATTTGGCTACTCTTTGGGAAGCCTTGCCTTTGAGAGTTCTCCAGAGCATTCATTGAAATGAGGTTCCTCAACATTAAATGGTTCCTGAATGAATTGAAACCCACAGTTTCTCCAACTTCATCCTTGAAAAGTGGCTAGATAAATACCCTGAAATTTTTGAAACTCCCATGACCAGGTGGCACTGGAGAACCTTTGGATCTCCTGTTGCTGATCATGAGTGTACCAGACAGTGCCTTGATTGACTGGATTTCATGATAATGGTGAAGAACAGAGATGCCAGTAAGTTGAGAATGCTGAGTAGTGGGCCCAGAGCAGTGGTGTGCAGGTGTGTGATAAAATATCTGAGGTGGGGCCATGTGGATTTCCAATTGACTTCCAAATGCATTTTGGCTGCCATGGTGCATCCAGCAGAACCTTACATGTAAAGGCATCTTATTATATGGAGAGGTTTCAAGGCAATGTTCAGAATCAGGTTGGTATGGTCAAGGAAAAAGCTGTGTGAAATAGAAGCCTGGTTGGTGCATTCTCCTGCAGTTCCTGACCCACCACACGTGAAAGAACTCCCTCCAGCACTGTGTCCCAGTTGAACTCCTTGTATTTCGTGAAGCAAATACCAAACTCCCAGTGCAGCACCAAGAAACACCACAAAAATGGAGGATGATCAAATGGCTTCACAGTCCACACGGGGAGACACTTAGCCCCCAGTGGCCACAGTTTACCTACCAAGAGAGAATTCAGCACTGCTGCCTCATGTTCATTGGAAAATAAGAAACCATGCTCTCCATTCACATAGATGCAGACCCAGCTTTGATGGTCTCAATAAAAAAGAAGCTAAACCTTCTGACAACAAAATATATTTAAAGTACCCAACCTCAGAGGCAGTTTCTCAAGAAGTCTTTAGGCCGGCAGAGCTCTATGTTTGTGGAGTGTTTACCTCTTAGACCAGGATGTAAGAAAAGAACACTGACTCCAGTTAAAATCAAATTAAAGTAAGCTTATTATTTCCACTGGCTGGGCTGCCTCTCCCTCCAAAGATTGCGGGAGCAAGAGAGCAACCCCACCTTTACTACAGCCCAGGTTTGCAGCCCAGAAAGTTACACAAAAATGGTGTAACAGATAACAGAACTCTGACAAGCATCACACTAATGGGAGTTTACATTTTTTTTTTTTTTGCTAGCCCCAACATCAAAATTTATGAGGACCATTAGAGCCTCAGAGAGGGTCATTGTCTGGCCACAGAAGGCCAATATTTATGAGGTGTGACAAAGTTTCAGAGAGGGCTGCTATCTGGTCAGAGAGCCATGCACGGGTGAGTTTAAGGCACGGGCAGTCATTCCAAGCAGGTTCAGAATTTGCAGTAATTTACAGTAAAGCCAAAATGATTTTTTCATGGTTTTGTTGCAAGATGGCTCCCAATTTTAATAAAAGATAAGGTTGGGTCTATCATTCCCCCCTTTTCTTATGTGTCCCTTTGTAATCCTTGAAAGGTTAGTGGAAAAGCACTGAGGAAATTTTAATCCCTCAGTTAACAGTCTCCAAATTTTTAGAACTCACCGAAAACCAGTCTCCCTGATATTACCTGACTTAATTAATTACTTATATTGATAGTCTATTTATTTTGGGCTCCATTGGTGTAAGTGGAGAGTCGTCTCTCATTTTGCCTTCTTCTCAGCTGAGAGAGGGTGACATGAGTGTGCATGGCGTGAGAGACATGAGTTGCCTTTTTGAAGTCAGTTGAGGAATATGAGTTGCCTTTTAGAAGTCAGTTCTTTTTGAAGTCTTGTTGAGGAAGAACAGGTTGTAAAGTCATCTGGGGATGGGTTCTTCTATGAGAGAAACAAAAAACATGAGTATTGAATAAATGTTGCAGTAGCTGGATCATGTCACTGTATGAAGTACCCTCACCAGTCTTTAATATCCCCAATTATCAGGACTGTCAACTTAATATTTAACTTTAAGTGTTACAGTTGTCCCTCCCCATAATATACAGTTTAATAATTTAATGTCATCTGATTTTGCAAAATCGTTTCAGTAGTATGACCTCTGTGTCTAATAGAGAAACATTTAATTCTGTTACTCAGGGCTGGATAATCGTACTAGCAAACACCAAGCCTACCTGTAGGTTAGGAATATCTGTAGGCCTTAAACTAAAAACTTCTGCCTCTGGCAGCTCCTCTTGATAGTCTTTGTAGCCAACAGTTTTAATTATTTTGGGAGGCTAACATAAAGTGTATACCTTAAAATATTATTATTATTATTATTATTATTATTATTATTATTATTATTTAAAATGCCCAGGAATGGCTGTATTTTGGTTTTAACTGTCTTTGCTAAGTGTTTAAGATGAAGCAGTCAAATGACTTTTGTTTCTATCTATTGTTAGCAGTCAGCTGAGCTTTTATGGGAGTCATTCCTTGGGAAACTCGAGAGCAGCTTCTCAGTTCTGCTAGTGCAATTTGAGCTAGGTGGGTTCAGGTCTTGCTTGACCATGTGGCTTCCCTCAGAAGCATCAGGGATGTCTCCCTTTCCTGATGACTCTCCTCTTTGTAGCAAATGCACTGATTGGCTTTCTGTTCTCCAGTGGTCTCATTAATCTCCCTGATCGGGAGGTTATGTGGCCCAGAGTTGCAAAGCTCATAGAGAAGTCCCCTGTTCCCTGGATTCAGACTGACTCAAAGGGCAAGAGTCAAATATTGTTTTTTTTTTTGGCCCTTTTCATTTAACTTTAATTTTCAATCCTAATCTGAAACAACCAGCAAATAAATTTTAACAGCCATATATTAAGAGTACTGCACTTTAATGTCTATAAGTTTATAATTATTTATATTTTATTAATTGGGATCTTATTATTCTGTCTGTCTTGTAGTTGATGACTTATTTTCTTAAATTAACCCATGTTGTGTTCTTAAAGCAACACTTCTGTAAAACACCAACAGGGAATCTTTAGATCACTTAAAAAGAAATTAAAAAATAAAATTTTTTAACAAGAGTAAAAATACTTAGTTCATGTAATAGCTACCCTGAATTTTTTGGTGAGTTATATTTTATATCACCTTTTTGAGATCCTAGTAATCTTGACAGAAAAAAAAAAATTTGAACATAACTTTAAATGAAATAAAATCTGACCTAATGCTTTCGTAGTCATTCTCACATGTAGTAAGATGGGACAAAGAGTCTTATCTCAGGTAAGCAGGGCTCCTTATAAATCTTAAATGCTTTAGTTCTCAAGCTGATCTTTTTTTTAAATATCATTTTACAAAGTTTACATAAATTGTTTGAGGTCACATGAACATTAGCTCACACCATATGATATCACATTTAAAACATGAATTAAAGTACGGCTGAAAGATTTTAACCTTTACATAGATTAGGGTCTCATTAACTTAAAAATACATTTAAATTGTTCCACAATGTAAAAAGTAACATAAAACTTTACATATATTATTGATAACAGGTAAATAAATCCCCAATATATATTTTATTTACCATACAACTTCAGAACACCTGCTTGATATAATGCTCTTTTAAAGTTTCTACCTTATAGAGTTGTATAACTGGAAAATATGAGCACATTAATAGCATCACGATTGCATTGAAGTTTCTACATTAACCAAGTTTAGCTTTTAAAGAAATGGCAGTACAGTGCTCTAAAATAACAGTTCTTATTTAAACATTTGTTTAATTTTTATGGTTGCTTGCTCTAGAAAATTTAAATCTTAATAAACTTAATGTTATGGGTAAACTTATGTTTAAGAAATTTTTGTCTCTTTTACACATGACTGATTTTTACAATCTTATACAGACTTTAGTACAAACTTATACAGACCTTAGTATATCAATCAGATATCAAACAAAAGTACTCATGAATGAGTAATCCCATATCAAATTTACTTTACTTATTTATCAAAATATTAGACAAATTTTTTGAACACTGTAAACCATTTTTTTGATTGAAAGAAAAGTCCTGGAACAAAGGCATATTAGACCTTTTGTAGACATTAATAGTTTATTAGATTTTTGAACACCTAGAAAAACTTGTAAGCTTAAATTTAAAGACATTTATATTTATCTGTTTACCCAATTTAAATTGAAACATTTAAATCACGTGAATTAAAGATCTTTGGATCCACTTTTTAAAATTGTTTTTATGAGTTCTTTTTAATATGAGTGCTCCTTATATAAGTTAATTTGTGTATCATATATATGATATATGGAGATATATATATATATATATATATATATATATATATATATATATATATATATATAGACATACAACACATAACAAATTGTGCACACATAATAAAAGTGAAGGCCTTGTAGCTTTTCACAGGTGAAATCTCCATTGCAATGATTTAAAAATTCCACAGTTGGTCAAAGATATTACTGATCAGAAAAACATTAACCTAGGTCTGTAGGAGCAAAATCATGAGCTCAAAAAATAAATAAAGAACCTAAGGAAAAAATTATGAGTCCTAGAAAAATGACTGGCCATTAATTGGTAAATACCATACAATTAACCTTTTTTTTCCCTTAGGCCTCAAATAAGTCTCCTACTAAGCTTACAGGCTTCTTTCATTTGCATTTCAAAATAAGTCCTGGCTGAGGTCTGGAAGAAGAAGGAAAAAAGGCTATTCTGAACAGAAACCTTAGGCCTAAGGTATTTTAACCATAATTTTCATGTTAGGATGTTGAAAATTATGATACAAGTTTAAGATACAATTCACAAAATTTTATATCTTTACAAGTTGTTTTGTCAACAGATATCATACTATGATTTAGTATCCTTGTCCAAATTAATGCACTGGTACACACAGTGACATTTTCCCAGGCTACCTAATTTAAAATTGGTGAAAAAAAGACTGAAAGATTGGGAAGTTACTTGCCAACTTGGAAGTAGAGTTCTTTATTTTCCATCCTAAGTATTTAAGTTCTCTGGCATGAATTATCTGAAACCATGAACTAAACAAATACCTAAACCCGACTTTTAACTGCAAGATTGTGGAATGCTTCAAAAACCCATTCAGATACCAGATTGGTACAATGAAACATCATCATTTAGACACACATTCAGCTAAGATCATTTCCAAGAAACAATTTATAATATTAACACATTATTGCACATGTCTTAAAGGGCTAGAAAAAAGGCACAAGACAGACAGAAATGAACTCCAGACAATGGCTGACAGACAGAACCCTTTAAAACAGAGCAAATAAGAGAAAAATCTCCTTCTCCAGTGGCACCACAGATGTCCCCACAAGGGGACCAAATGTTTTCACAGAGGAGCTACCTGAAATATAAAATAAAGTGTCTCCATGGCGACTTTACTGCATTTAGTGTCCCATTTTTGTTTTTCTCTTTTTTTAAGAAGACAGAGGTGGCATTATCCTTGCAGTGCAGGGAACAAAGGAGGGAATTCCCTGAAGCAACAGGGCTTCGGCAGATACTGGGAGATACTCAGTTCTTCATTCCCCAGCAGGCATTACCATCTGCACTGGGTGTGCTCCAGGCAGCCAGCTAGGGCCTTCTCTCATTCTGCTTAACAAATGGTGGTAAAGTTCATCACAGTTCCATAAAACACAGTCCAAAGGGGTGTCAGGCTTACTTGCTTTGTTACCCATTTTCACGTTCAATATCCTTAAGATTTTATCACAGAAATCACAAAACAAAACGCACAAAAACAAACAAACAAAAAACATATAGAACACAGAACAAAACACACACACACACACACAAAAAAAAAAAAAAAAAAAAAAACAGAATCCCGGTGCCAAAAAAGAAAAACAGATGAGCAATTCAACGTCTTGCTAAAGCTCTGGGGTAGGAGCGCATGCGTGTCCCTCGGCACCTCTCTAACCTTCCAGAGGAATTCCCTACAGAACGGAACAGAGGACAGAACGATTCTCATTACTATCCTGGACAGGAGTGAATGTGAGCCTCCCCAGGCCACCTCTCTGTCATTAGAAGAGATCTCCCTTAACCAGATATAAGATGTTATCAAGGTGCCACTTACCTATGGAGGCCTCCTCCACCAGGTACTTGCTAATAGTTTCAGTGCGGTGGTTCACTGCAGTGCTCCCCAGACCGACGGCTCACTCCAAGGCCTTGGAACATCTCAAGTTGTGCACCCCCTAGAGTGGCTCCCCAGCCCGTAGCCCTGGAGGGAAGGCCAGCTTCAGAATTTTCAGCAGTCTGGTCTTGTGATCTGGTCGGGCAGGGTCATCTCACTGGGGAACTCCAAAATGTTGGAATAGGATGCAAGAAAAGACCAGTGACTCCAATTAAAATCAAATTAAGGCAGGCTTATTATTAAAACTGGCCAGGCTGCCTCTCCCTCCAAAAATGGCGGGAACAAGACAGCAACACCACCTTTCCTACAGCCCAGCTATATAGCCCAGAAAGTTACACAAAAAGGGGGTTACAGATAACAGAACTTTGAAAGCATCACACTGATGGTAGTTTACATTTTTTTTGCTGGCCCCAACATCAGAAATTATGAGGACCATTAGAGACTCAGAGAGGGTCGTTGTCTGGCCTGGGAAGGCCAATATTTATTAGGTGTCACTAATGTTTCAGAGAGCACTGTTATCTGGTCAGAGAGCCAGGCATGGATGAGTTCAAGGCACGGACAGGCATTCCAAGCAGGTTCAGAATTTGCAGTAATTTATAGTAAAGCCCAAATTATCTTTTCATGGCTTTCTGGCAAGATGGCTCCCAATTCTAATAAAAGATCAGGTTGGGTCTATCAAGCCTTTCCTTTACTTTTGGAAACTCCTCTACAACCTGCAAGGTTGTGAACTCCTGACCATTTTACATTCCAGATATGTATTCACAGATTTTCTAACTCATGTCCTCCAACTGTGTCTTACTTGGGGTGAAGGTAATATCAAGGCATTGTTCTGGATGAGAGTGGGAAGATTTTTGTGTAGCACATATTTGCATACACATTTAGGAGATCACTCCTCCTAAACACTGATTTGGAACAGAAAATTCAATCTATGGGGGAGCTTCCTAGCTGAACAACATTATACATAAATACAAGTTCATTAAATAAATAGTTTTGGATCAGTGTATGATATATATTTCAAGATGGATTTAAATTGGCATATATATTGCTAGATTTTAATGTCCATGTGACTTTTGTGTTTATAATGTTTTGTGATTTATGTGGATTTATAATCAAATTTTCACAAGATTATTCTCAGAAATATTCATCCAACTTAAATACATACTTTTTTCCTAGTACTGAAAAGTAACTTCAGTGAATGGTGGATAAAAATCCTAATATTTCTACAGTAACTGACCCAGATTAACATCAATGCAATTAGATTCCTATGGGACATGATGTGTATTTTGATGTTCATTTTTATTCAACATTGGTACATTACTATTTCTGCAGTTTATGCACATTATATATAGTATGATATATAATGTTCAATCACTTCCTTCTTGAGAACACATGTATTCTTACAGGTTTCTTGACTATTCTTTTCATGAGACTTCTTTCCAAACACATTATTGTTGATTTCCATAATCACTTTTGAAACAAAACTCACACACCTTTCAGGATAAACCACAACCATAATATTACCATTAGATGTATAACTGGTTGCAGTGAATGATTGTATATCAATATGAGATTTCTTTTATATTTTCAGATATCAATTCAATCCATTATTTAAAGTAGAGCAAGTTATATTATTTACACACAGTATGGTTTATTCTTGCATTATCTGCATATTCATAGACACAGGGTACACCTATTTGTACCCTCAATAGTAATTTATACATCTACAAAATATTGCTACAGAAATGGTGGAAGAAATACTCAAGTCACCTGATCTACATATACATTTTATCACAATAATATTCTGGACACAAAATGCAAAGGTCACACTTATGATTTTACCAAAGCCTAAATAAAAAGTGAGCATGGATTAATAAAAACATCCATGTCCTGGTTACCTAATGCTCTCAAAAGTCAATCCAATTTGTGACAACATATTAGTTTCTGCCTAAGGTTATATATTCAGACTCAAACCGTTGAAAATGTCTAAACAAATTACACACTTTATGCTTTTACTGACTTCCTAATGTCTCTATTTATATCTGCTTTCCTACATATTTTCCCCAATTCGTCATTGTGACTGACTCTTTACATGTGCTGACATTTACATTCACTCTCTACCCGAAACCTTATTTGTAAAGAACTTTTGGTACAAATCCTATACTCATTCTTCTTTCTAAACCTACTGACTATCTTGCTAATCCTACAGACTATCCCTTTTTTATTGGATATTCTGTATGTTATTCAATCATCTAGTGTATACGATCCTATTTCTTTGTATATCAATTTATCTCAGACATCTGTGCAGAATATAATTCAAAGCAAAGTATGCTACTCAAGGGCCCAAAGTCCTACTTGGCTTCAAGTCTTCCCTAGATTTCTGTTTCCATACTTATATTTCACCTATATATTCTTGTAAATATCTCAGGTTCCCAATACCGTTATTCATCCAGCAGAATGATTCCTAACGCAAATAGAACATGATATTAACATTAACCATACACTGTTCCCTCAATCTAACTTTACAGCAGTGCAGGGATAGAGTTGGTCTTGCAATCCAGGAATATAGGGGATCTTCCACCTGCTGAGAATCTCAAAGATCCATGCAGAAATTATCCCTGAAGAAGATATAGAATGCTATGAAGGACCTGAGAGAGCAAAAGTCATTTTCCATGGCAAACAACCTGGTCAGGATGAAGAGATGTGTCTGAATAAGCCTCTCACATTTTAATGTAGACAAAATGGACCAAACCAACCCTGTGTGGAGATCTCTCTCCCAGGACCTATTGTTGATATACCATTCTAACTTGTGAAAGTGTCACAGGAAGTAGGGGCAGCCTCCATCTCATGGGACCTTAGGAAGAAACTGTTAGGACAAAGTGTTTTCCAAGGCTGTGAGCTCATTCAGTTCATGAAGGAAGTGACCTACCTCACTTCTTTGTGATGGAACTCTCTGAACTTGGGATCCCGGAAACCAGGCACCCAGGGTCAGGCCCAGTAACAGTCACAGAGATCTCACTTTTTTGGATTTATCATGGAAAGAGTCAGTCTTTCTTGGTACTTACAGATGTGAAGATGGTCAAATGCCAGAAAAAATCTGAAGAGGTGTCTTCAGTGAGAATGCAGGTAGTGGCGGCTCAAAGCTGGCTCCTGACAACTTCACAGAGTGGGCCAAGGAGTCCAGATTTGAGAACAGACAGGCCATTTCGGGTGAACAAAGAATGGCTCACCAGGCAGAGGACACTCCGGTTAGTAACAGACCTTCTTGGGCGAAGGAGGTGCATTTGTGGGAATGAGTGTGGGTTTGTGGTTTTGTCTCATGTTCTGAGAATAGGTAGGAAAGTTGGTTTGTTTGGTTTGGAGTGGACTGTTTCTATTAAGTCATTTGACAAGGCAAGTGTTTCTATGTCTGTGTATCCCACTGTGTCCGTGGGTGTAGACATTACAAAAGAAAATGCATCAATGGATGTGTCCTGTCTAGGAGAAAGCTTCCCAACATTCACGCTGCCCAATTTATAAAAGGACAGAGGGTTGCCTTATTTGTGGGCAAGACCTGAAATCTTCCTAAGTTCCTGTTTTCTTCCTGAATTCTGGCCACTCTCCAGAATAGGCTCATGATTTTGTGACCAAGATAGGTACCACCTCCAAGCTCTGTGACTTGGCCATGTACTGGATAGCTGAAGGGAATGGCGAGAATCTCAGAAAACTCAGATATCAATGTTACCAGGAAAGTCTCAGTGGAGAAACCCTGCTTTGGGACTTTTGCTTACCTATTGTTCTATAGCACTGAATGTCAGGAAGGTCTTTGCCTAAGGCCACCCCGTTGTGAAGCCTGAATAAAACAGTTCTCTAATGTAAATGAATGGGCATCACCTGTCCCTTTTTGAGTAATTGATTTCGAAAGGGATGTGTCTGAATCAGCCTGTTGGCCCTGTGTGAGGCTGTGGCTTAGATTCTCAGCACCTGATGGATCTAAAGAAAGATGCCATGTGTGCATCCAAAACCAAAATGGCCAAAAGAGTACTCATTATGGATGAAGTCTCTCGCCTTCCTCTGTAAGTTTCCTGACCTCCATAAGGTGAGAATAGGAATCCTTTGGGTCAAATGAGTTTTTCAAAGCCCTTCAGAGTCTAGCCCATTGGTGCTTGGGTTTTCTCATGACCCCAATCCACATGAAGAATCTAAACCCCACAGTCAGTAGGCCTCAAATTGGAGAAGTGGAACAGTAATAATGGTAGGCCTATTTGATCACTCCTGGTTCAGAGGAAGGGTTTCCAGGCCACCCTGACTTTAGGCAAATGACGGGCAAGGGAGCTTATTTTGGACACTGTCTTGTCCAGCGCCCCTCATAGAAACCTCCAGCTAGAGGTTATGATGAGTGTCTATGTGGAAAAGATGAGGGCCATATGGGAGTGTTTTCGTTTAAATTTTGGTCATTTGTGTGGCGATTGGAAGAAATCACTGGGTCCACCTGGGCTTGAACTCTAGTGTGAATCCCTATAGAGACTGAATTCTGAAACTGACCTCAGAGAAGTATTGCCATGAGCTTTGTTGGGATTTTAGGAGCCCACGCATGAGAGTAGCCCTTATAAACTTAGATCAAGGCCACAGAGCACTGGGAATCTCAGCCAAGATAATCCATGATTTTCTTCTTAAAGTCTTGGCAGCCATAGCTGAGAGTCAAAACACACATGTACCTCACATTGTAGACTTCAATTGGACTGGCTTCATGTGACCTTTTGACAACTCTTTGGGAAGCCTTGCCTATGAGAGTTCTCCAGAGTTTCATTGAAATGAGCTTCCTCAACATTTAATGGTTTTTGAAAACCACAGTTCCTCCAACTTCATCCTCAAAAAAATGGCTAGATAAACACCATGAAATTTTTGGAATTCCCATGACCAGGTGGCACTGGAGAATCTTTGGATGTCCTATTGCTAATCATGAGTGTATCAGACAGTGCCTTGACTGACTAGGTTTCTTGAAAATTGTGTAGAACAGAGATGCCAGTAAGTTGGAGCCTGCAAATTAGTGGGCCTAGAGCAGTGGTGTGAAGGTGTGTGATAAAATGTGTGGTGGGGCCATGTGGATCTGCCACTGGCTTCCAAATGGCTTGTGAATGACATGGTACAGCCAGCAGAACCTTCCATGTAAAGGCATCTTTTTGTATAGGGAGATTTCAAGGCAATGTTCAGAATCAGGTTGCTATGGACAAAGGGGCAACCCATGTGGGATAGAATACTGGTTGGTGCATTCACATGCAGACCATGACCTCCACACGTGACAGAACTCCCTCCAGCACTGTGTCCCAGTTGATCTCCTTGTATTTCATGAAGAAAATACCAAAGTCCCAGTGCAGCAGCAAGAACCACCACGAAAAGTGGAGGAGGACCAAATGGCTTCACAGTTCACACGGTGAGTCACTTAGCTCCCAGTGGCCATAGTTTAACTACAAAGAGAGTATTCGCACTGCTGCCTCATGTTCATTGGAAAATTAGAAACAATGTCCTCCAGGTCACATAGATGCAGACCCAGCTTTGATGGTCTCACTAGAAAGTAAGCTAAAGCTACTGACAACAACATATATTTCAAATGCCCAACCTCAGAGGCAGTTTATCAAGAAGTCTTTAGGCCAGCAGAACTCCATGTTTGTGGAGTGTTTACCATGTGCCTTACTTTTGGAAACTGCTCTACCACTTCCAAGTTTGTGAAATCCTGAGTATATTCCATTCCACATATGCATTCACAGATTTTCAAACTCTTCTCCTCTAATTGTGTCTTACTTGGGGCGAAGTTAATGTCAAGGCATTGTTGTGGATGAGAGTGGGAAGATTTTTGTGTAGCACATATATGCATACACATTGGATTCATTTTCCAATTTTCCATTCGAAATACTTAATCCCTGACACTAACTCATAAACTACTAGACTCTGACTGCTAATCCTAATATGATGGAGAAAACTAACCCAAACAGAATAGAAATACAAGCAGTTCAAAGGAGGCATGGTGTATATTTGGACTTGCCATTTGCATTATGAAGGGTAGGTGTTATAAATCTAGTTAATTTTTAATTGAAATAGTTCTCCTTGTGTTTTTAAAGTTAATAAATATATAAATTCCTGTCTCCCTTTCCCTGTAGCCTATTCAGAACATGTATTTTTAAATGCACATATAGAATCCTACCTGGTATCACATGTACATTCTTGTGAGGTGGCTGACTTGGCAGATACAAATTATGAGAAGAGATCACTCCTCCTAAACCCTGTTGGATCTTAAAATTCAACCTATGGGTGAGCTTCCTAGTTGAACAACATTAAACATAAATCCATGTTCAGTAAAAGAAATATTTTTGCATCTGTGGATGATATATATTTCATGATAAATTTCGATTGGCATATATATTGGTAATTTAATGTCTCTGCATGTGTGTTTTTTGTATATATATACTCTCCAGATTTTTCAAAATATGAAATATATGTGTCTTATATACACTCCCTAAATTCATTCATGTTCATGTGTATGGATTTATAATCACGTATTCACAAGATTATTCTCAGAAATATTCATCCACCTGAAATACATATTTGTTACCAGTACTGAAAACTAACTTTAGTTAACGTTGCATACAAATACTAAATTTGTACAGTAACTGACCCAGTTTAACATCAATGCAAGTAGATTACTATGGGACATGATGTGTATTTTGACATTCATTTTTATTCAACACTGCTACATTACTATTTCTTCAATTTATGCACATCATAAGATATATATTTCATCCACAAGTTAGCAAACTTATAGGCATTTGTTTCACTTTCAATAACTTCCTGCTTCAGAACACATGGATTCCTCCAGGTTTCTTGTCTGGTCTTTTCATGAGACTTCTTTCCAAACACATTATTTTCAACTTCCATAATCAATTTTGAAGGAAAACTCACACACTCTTCATGATAAATCATAATCCTAATATAACGTTTAGATGTTTTACTGGTTGGAATGAATGTATGTATATCAATATAAGATTTCCTTTATATTTTCAGATATCAATTGAATCCATTATTAAATTTGGAATCCATTATATTATTTATTCACAGTATTGTCTATTCATGCATTATCTCTATATTCATATCACAGGGTACACCTATTTGTACCCCCAATAATAATTTGTACATTTCGACACAGAAGCAATGGTCACACTTATTATTTTACCAATGTAAATGTCAGGCGAGCATCGGAGGAAGAGACTACCAGGGACTGTCTAATGCAACAGCCAAAAGTTTATGGGGGTCCAACATGCTGGGGCTCAGAGCTCCCTTGAATAGAGCAGAGAGCCCTGAGAACAGCTTAAGCAGAGCTTATATACTTTCCTTGGAGAGGGCAGGAAGGGAAGATTATTGATGGGTCAGCGCGAGTGGGCAGTTTGCGTGCAAATGGGTGAGGGAGTACATTCTGCAGTTTTGCAGTTGGTACAGAACATTCAGGGAACAAGATTAGCGAACAGTTCTCAAGATATCAACAGTGTTTTGTTAAGCATACCGTAAAACTGGAAGTGACAATTACCTATTTTATTTACCTTTCATTCCCCACTTTCTTTTGGTTACATTAAATCATAATAGTGATCATTGAGGATGTCACATTTTATGTTTGCTAGTGTGGTATATTGATTTCTGATTACCATAAGTTTAACTTGTCCAATTTGAGCTTGGAGAAAGGAAACTACACGGTTGAGCAAACAGGGTCCTACAGTTAGCAATAATGTGAGGATTATTAATGGACCGGCCAGGGCTGATAAAAGCATAGTTACCCAGGGGGACTCTGTGAACCAAGACTCAAACCACCCTTTTTGGGCCTCTCTCTCTTGTTGATGCTCTTCAATGCGTCTTCTTAATTTAATCATAGATTCTTTTACAACTCCAGTATGGTAGGCATAATAACAACATTCTTCCCTCAATGCAGGACAAAGGCCCCTTCTCTCATGAAGAGGAGGTCGAACCCTCGCCTGTTCTGTAAAACAACTTCAGAGAGAGAGGTTAAAGATTCTTGTAAAGCTGTGATGGTGGTTTTTTAATATCTTTAAGTTTTGGTTTATTGCTGCTTCTAATTGGGTCATTTGTTGTGTCCCATGGATTAGGGCAGTGGTTCCTGTGCCCTTCTCTGCAGCAACTACTATTCTTCATAGGATGGCTAAAGTGAAGGATACAGGTTGCCAGCGGAACCGGGTTGTATGCCCCCCTATTTGAAATTTAAATGATCCTGCCTCATGATAGAGCACTCGGGGAAACATCTGCACCATTACATAATTAATCACATCTGTTGATAATTTTATGAATAAACAATGTTTAAGTATATAGAATTATACTGTTGTAGGTATGGACAAGGCAAGGCACCTAAGATAGCACCAAAGATAGGGAAACAGTCCTATTTGGTTGCAACCGGATATAGAGGGCATTGCTTCTGTTGTAATCAATTAATCCCCTGAATCCCAAGTTTAGGTAGTTTCAGAATTTTGTACCCAACATGTAAGGGAAAAGACTCAGAAATTCACAGTCTGCAGAAGTTCACAAAAAGCAGTTTTTGGTTCTGTTTTTATTTTCCTCTTCTCTGGGAAAGATAACTTATTAAGGACACCTGGGAGGGGGAGAGCTTTTTTCTTCTCTTTTATTTTCTCCCTGCCAGCTGTTACCATGGAGCCCAGTTGGTAACTTCTTTATCTTGGAAATGTAGCCATCTCTGGAAGCCTCAGCTCAAGGCCAGAGGCCTTGTTCACATATTTTGTGAAAAACTAGTAAGGGGGTGTCTAGCTTAGAAGGGCTGATTTTTCCAGCCAGTGGCCAAGTATAACAGAGCAACACGAAAAGAGGAAGTTTATCTACACTGAACTCTTTTATAAAGACTCTGTTGCTGAAAGTCCTAAAGTCAGCCACGATGAAGACTTCTGGAGAAGGCCATTTAAGATTTTTCTGTGGGCCTGGTACAGAGGGGAAGACGGGGAAGGCGGGGGGTGAGAGCAGTTCTGTGGTTCTGAGAATGAGGAAAAAGAGATATAAAAGAATAATGGGAAAAGGGTTTGGGATTTTCCTGGCAACAAAACTTGAGCAGTAGAACAGGTAGAGCAGATGGGAAGACGGGAATGAGTATCTAAAAAGCCTGTGAGGGACTTTAAATTCTTAGTAACCTGTTTTTAGTGATGACAAAGCAACTTTAAAGGCCATTTTCATTACATCTTGGATAGGCGTCTGAGGGCACTCCTCAGCTGGTTTGAGCTTTGGGTTAGCTGGTAAGAGGACCTGGTGGGACCCGGTGTGGGCACTGACAGGAGAAGAGAGGAGTGAGTGGGTGGAAGGGTACCTCAGTACCTGCTGCCTCAGCATGGGGGCAATGGTCTGAGAACCAGAGGAGGTTTGGGGTTTTGATCTAGTAATTGGAGGGGAGAAATCAGGTTGTTGATGTGAGAGTGACAGCAGAGAATCTGGAGCAGAAGGATCTATTGGAGAAACATATTTCGTGATGTGAGCAAAGGAGGGAAAAGGCCTACACATAGGGGAATTTTCTTCAATCCTTTTGATCACTTGCCGAAGTTGAAATAGTCACACAGAATTTGAGGATCTAGAGACCCCTCTGGGGGCCATCGGTTTTGGTTGTCTAATTGGTAATATGGCCAATGCTGTGAACTGAATTTGATGAGGAGTTTGGGTTCCACCAGGCAGCCCCTGTATGCTCACATCCCCATGACTTACGGAAGAAGACGGCTTTTCCCCCACACAGCCGTGGTTGTTTGTGGCTTTGATAGTCCACCGGGCAAACATAGTAATCTAGGCTAGCCAACCTGCATCAGGCTTGCGTGTTCCTACATCCATAATGTTTGTTTCCATTATCTATGGTACGGGAGAAATTTAATGGAATTTTAGTGGGATCCTCTTCATCAGAGATATCCCAATTGGAAAGACGTATACCCAGCTGACAAATATCTGGGTGGAGAGTTGGCCACCAGGTCCCTAAGGGGGCTGTATGTGAGACAGACCATACTTCTTGTCTAATTGGATTTGTGATCAGCCATCGCTGCTGAATGGGCTGATGATGGTTAGGACTAGTGGTGGCCAAGGGGAGAGTCTATAGCCTTATCCACATGGCAAATATGCAATTTGAAAGGGTAACCAGTCTTTTCCACTTTCAAGCCAGTGTCTGGACAGGGCACAGGCTTGAGATGAGAATTAGGATCCAGGAAGTGATTCCGTCTACCTTTACCACTGTAGGTTTTATAATTAGCACCTGGTATGGTCCTGTCCAGCGGGGTTCCAGGGATGACACCTGATGTCATCTTATGTAGATGAAGTCTCTTTTTTGATATCGATGTGGAGTCTCCTCTTCACCAGGTTGGTAGGCAGTGGCCAGCTGTTTTGACAGGTATCCCTGAGTTCTTTCAATAGCTTTAAGTTTGTCAAGCAAGGGGGTGTGGAAGGGATCGGTAGGTCTTAGAGTTGTGGTTAGGTCCTTACTGGAGGAGGGGCCCCATAGAGAATTTTATAGGAGGTGAGGTTACACAAAGAAACAGAGGGAGTATTTCTTGCATGAAACAGTGCATAAGGCAGGAGCATAGTCCAATCTTTGATGCCCTCTCTAAGCTTAATTTCGTTAAGGTCTCTTTAATGGTTCTATTAATTTTTTTAACCTGTCCTGAGCTCTGCGGTCTATAAGCACAATGTAACTTCCAATTTATCCCCAGGATCCTGGCTAACCCCTTACTTACCTGGGCCATGAACGCCGGTCCATTATCAGACCCTATTACCTTAGGTAGGCCGTATCATAGAAAAATATCTTTCAGGATTTTCTACCACCATTTGTGCCTTTTTTTTTTGTGGGGAAGGCTTCAATCCATCCTGAAAATATATCTACAAACACTAGGAGATATTGAAGTCCATACCTTGCTGGCTAAATTTCAGTAAAGTCCACTTCCCAGAATTTCCTGGTCTGGTTGCTCATAGGCGCTTTCCTACAGGAAGTTTGGAAGGGTAATTGTTCTATTGACAGAACGGACAGGGTTTTGTTACCCGTTCAGTTATGTCCTTTCGCTGTGAGTCGGTTAGTGGAAAACTCTGTTCTTGATCCTTCAGGAATGCCTGCAGTTTCTTTGGACCAAGGTGTGTGAATTGATGTACATTTTTAACGTAGTGTAGGGCTTTCTGAAATTGCAGGCTTGGCTCAGTGAAGTTGAGGACTTCAGTGCCAGTGTCGTAAGATGTTATCAAAAGCTTGCTGGTGCTCAGGGGTCCATTGGAATTGGGCATCTCCCTTTAACAGTGGGTATAAAGGAGAAGTTAAGGACACAAACACAGGAATCCATAACCTGCAAAACCCAGTAGTCCCAAGAAACTCTTTGTGTTGTCTGCTGCTGGGGGGGGGGGGTAATCTGCACAACCGTTTGTTTTCTGGGCTCAGTGAGCCAACGTTTACCACCTCTAAGGGAATAGCCCAGGAAGACTACTTCTTGCTGGCAAATTTGGGTTTTTTTGGAAGAAGCTCTATACCCGAGTTGAGCAAGCTTACATAATAGTGCTTGGTTCCCAGACTCACAGTTTTCCTTGGTGTTGGCTGCAGTAGCAGGTCATCCACGTATTGAAGCTGGGTGACTTCTGGGTGCATAGTTCTGAAGTTGTTGACATCTCTGTGGAGGGCTTCATCAAAGAGAGTGGGGGAGTTTTTGAACCCCTGTGGGAGTCTAGTCCATGTTAGTTTACCATACGTTCCGGTTTCTGGGTCTACCCACTCAAAAGCAAACAGAAACTGACTGTCTTTATGCAGAGGCATGCAAAAGATAGCATCTTTATGTCCATACCATTTCTACTCAGGGTTCAGAGTGATAAGCAGATTGTACAAATTATTTACCGTGGGGTGAATGTCCTGCACTCTGTTGTTGATCTCTCTTAGGTCTTGAACGGGGATAGTCCCCAGTTCCTGGATTTTTTACTGGTAGCAGGGGAGTGTTCCAGGCCGATTGACAGGGCCTTAGGACCCTAAAGCCAGATATTTCTGAATATGGGGCCTTAACCCATCTTTAGCATTTTTGCTCAGAGGATGTTGTTTGACATTGATTGGGGAGGCTGAGGTTTTTAACTCCACTGTTCTTGGAGGTTGTTTCATGGCTAGTCCTAACCCAACAATTTTTGCCCAGGCATCTGGGTAATCTGTTATCCATTTCTGGGGTAGCTTGCCTGTTTGATCATTCTTGGGGTGTGTGAAAAGTGGATGTTCATCTTTGACTGACATTTATAAAGCCATGACTATAGGAGTTTTTAATGAAGGATTTAGAAATTTCATTTTGGGGCCTTCGGGGTTAAAAGTTGTTTTGGCCCGGAGCTTACTGAGCAGATCTCTGCCCATCAATGGGGCCAGGCATTCTGGGATTACTAGGAAGGAATGTTGGATTTTTCCTTTCCCCATGTCCATGGTCCTCTTAGTTGTCTAAGTCTGATATTTACTGCTGTTAGCCCTTTGAACTAGAGACCTTTTATTTGATAGAGGGCCCAGTGGGGCCTTAAGGGCTGAGTATACTGCTGCTGTATCCACTTCAAAGTTTATGGGGTCCCCTTCACTTCAAAAGTTACCCCGAGCTCGGGGAAGGGATCTGAGCCCCGACATTCTCAGTCAACCTCCAGAGTCAGAAAGGCTGTCTGGCGTGGCTGTCTCTTTCTAGGGCACTTTTTGGCTCAGTGTCCTTTTTCTTTACAGTAGGCACATTGATCTGAGGCCAAGGGTGGCCTCTGGTGGGGACCCAGGTATCGTTTCTTGTCTCCCTGTTTCTTTATTTCTGGCCTATTTATTGTTGTGACCAGGACCTTAGTTAATACCTTCATCTGTCTTTTTCATCTGTCATCCTCCCTTTGCTCCCTTTCGTTCTCTCTGTTTCTCTCTTATAGGATACTTTCTCGGCTACCCTGAGTAAATCTCTCAAAGTCATATCTTGTAATCCATCTAAGTATTGTAACTTTCTTTTAATATCCAGATCAGCTTGCCCAATGAAGGCCATCATGACATATGTCTTTTGATCCTCTGCCTGAAGATCGAAAGGAGTATATCTCCTATACGCCTCCATAATTCTCTCTAGAAACATAGAGGGATATTCATCAGGCCCTTGAATAATCTCTCTTACCTTGGCCAAATTATTTGGTTGGCTAGCGGCCTGTTGGAAACCCACTATTAGGGCCCGGCAATAAGTGGACAGATGCTCCCTACCTTCAAAGGTGTCGGGGTCCCAGTTGGGTCAGTTCAAGGGTAAGCCGGCTTTGATTATGTTGGGAAGTTGTGTTGGTCACCCATCTGGTCCGAGGATATTTTTTTCTAGCTTCCAGAAAGTTTCTCTCTCGTTCCTCTGTCATGAAGAGAATCCCTAGGATTTGTTGGCAGTCATCCCAAGTAGGCAGGTGTGAAAACGCCAGGGAGTTCTTTGAGTTCTTTTAGCCGGGCCAGCTTTCTCCAGGGAAGGAGGGGCTGTGTGTGTGACAAGGGGGAGTCATCTGGTGGGCGCTGGGCCGGCCTAGCTTTCTCCAATGGCGGAGAGGCTGAGTCAGCAGCAAAGGAATCACTTAGAGGTTGTTGGGGGTTGGTGGACGACGGCAGCGGATAAGAAGGGTAGGAGAGTCCAGTAGAGTCTTGAGACTCAGGGAGAACAGAGGTTGGAGGAGGAAGAGCAGAGGGTTTGTGAGATAGAATCATGGTGGAAGGAGTAGGAGTGGGCGCAGAGACAAAGAAAGGCTTCACCCATGTAGGAGGAGATTTGCAGAGGTCCTGCAAAGTTAAGATATATGGCTGTTGATCTGGATGTCTATGTGGCCCCGGTTGAAAGACAAAATCTCTGACGTTTCAAATTAGTGGGAAGTAGATGTTTCTAGGGGCTATCCAACTCCAAAGGTGGGTCGTTCTGAGGCACAGAGGGTCTGCCAGGTCCAGCAATTTACTGAAAAAGAAAGATTCTGGGCCTTGCACAGACTTTGGTCTAGTGATCAAGGGTCAGGAAGAGAGGTGTTGAAGTGCTCTGTCCCAAAATGAGAGATACACAAACAGTGAAAGAAATCACACACTACACTGACAAGACAAGACAATAAAGACAGGCAATGGACGTCCAATACTGAGGCCAGGACTGAGTAGCCGGCAAAACCTGATGGGCTGGCAATACTGAATCCGAAGCAAAATATCACTGAGTCAAGGAGACTATTGTTCCTCGATTTCCTGAGTCCTCTGGGGCATCCCCCAGGGACGTGGCCTGTGGCTCTGTGACACGTATGTCAGCCTCTGTCAGAGAGAGCTCACGCTCATCACCAATAGCCATTTTGCCAAGCCCTAACCTGAAACCTAAAACCAAAAAGAGTTCCCTTACTTACCCTGAAAAGAGCCCCTTGGGGATCTTTCATCCGCCGCTGCCGGATCTTGCTCGTGCCTCCAGATGTAAAGGTCGGGCAAGCATCAGAGGAAGAGACCACCAGAGGAATGTCTCAAGCAACAGTAAATGGTTTATTATGGGTCCAGCATTCTGGGGCTCAGAGCTCACTTGAATAGAGCAGAGAGCAATGAGAACAGCTTAAGCAGAGCTTATATGCTTTCCTTGGAGAGGGCAGGGAGGGAAGTTTATTGATGGGTCAGGGCAAGTGGGTGGTTTGCGTGCAAACGGGTGAGGGTATACATTTGCAGTTTGGCAGTTGGGGACAGCACATTCTGGAAACAAGATTAGCAAACAGTCCTCAAGACTTCAACAGTGTTTTGTTAAGCATACAGAAAAACAGTAAGTAACAAGTACCTATTTTATTAACCTTTCACCAAAGCCTAAATGGAAAGTGAGCATGGATTACTAAACACATCCATATCCAGGTTGCCTAACGCTCTCAAATCAATCCTATTGGTGACTACATATTTGTTTCTTCTTAAGATAATATATTCAACCTCAACCCTGTTGAAAATGACTAATCCTATCACTCACTTTATATTTTCCTGATTTCCTAATGTCTCTATTGATATCTGCTTTCCTACATATTTTCCCCAGTTCATCATTGTGACTGACTCTTCACATGTGCTGACATTTACATTCACTCTTTATCCGAAACCCTATTGCTAAAGAACTTTTGGTCCAAATCCTATACTCACTCTTTTTTCTAACATACCGACTATCTTCCTAATCCTAAAGACTATCCCTTTTTGACTGGATGATCTCTTTGACAAGCAATCATCCAAGGTACAAGGTCCTATGCCATTGTATATTGATTTATCTGAGACATCTGTGCAGAACATAATTCAAAGCTAAGTATCCCAATCAACAGCCCAATGCCCTTCCTGGATTCAAATCTTATCTAGATTTCTGTTTTCAAACTTATATTTCACCAATATATTCTTGTAAATATCGCAAGTTCCCAATACCATTATTCATTAAGCAGAATGATTCCTAACTCAAATGAAACATGTTATTAAGCCTAACCATACATTGTTCCCTCAAACTAACTTTACAGAAGAGCCGAGACAGAGTTTATCTTACAATACAGTAATGTAGGGGATCTTCCACCTGCTGAGAACATCAAAGGACCATGCAGAAATTATACCCTGAAGAAGTTGCAGGCAGCTATGAAGGACCTAAGAGGGGAAAAGTCATATTCCATGGCAAACAACAGGGTCAGTATGAAGGGATGTGTCTGAATCAGCCTCTCCTTTCGTAATCTAGAGAACTGATGAAACCATGCCTGTGTGGAGAGCTGTTTACAGGTGCCTATGGTTGATATACCATTCTAACTTGTGAAAGTGTCAAAGGAAGTAGGGGCAGCCTCAATTTCATGGGACCTTTCGAAGCAACTGTTAGGACAAAGTGGTGGCCAAGGTAGTGACCTCATTCAGTTCCTAAAGAAAGTGACCTCACCTCTCTTCCTTGGTGATCAAAAAATCTGAAATTGTGATGCAGGAAGCCAGGCACCCAGAGCCAGTCCCAGTCCCAGTCCCAGTGGTCTCACTTGTTTGGATTTACCAAGGACAGAGTCAGTCTTCCTTGGTACCGACTGATATGAGGATTGTCAAATGGCAGAAGAGCTCTGAAGAGGGGCCTTTCCTGAGAAAGCAGGTATTGGTTCACCACTGGCTCCTGACAACTTCACAGTGTTGGCCAAGGAGACCAGATCTGAGAAAGGACAGGCCATTTCAGGGGAACATAGTATGGCCCACCAGTTAGAGGACACTCCAGATAGTCACAGACCTACTTGGGTTAAGGAGGTGCCTTTGTGGGTGTTCAGTGAGTTTGTGCTTTTCTCTCATGTTCTGAGAATAGATAGAAAAGGCAGTTTTTTTGGGTTGGAGTGGACTGTTTCTAGTAAGTCGTTTGACAAGGCTAGTGTTTCTAAGTCTTGAGTATCCCACTGTGTCCGTGGTTGTAGACATTAGAAAAGAGAAGGCATCAAAGGATGTGTCCTGTCTAGTAGAAAACTTCCCAGCATTCATCCTGCCTAATTGAAGAATGGACTTTGGTTTGCCTTATGGATGGGCAACACCTACTAAATTCCTAAGTTCCTGTTTTCTTCCTGAATTCTGGCCACTCTCCAGAATAGTCTCATGGTTTTGTTTCCAAGATATGTACCACCTCCAAGCTCTGAGACATGTCCATATACTTGATAGCTGTAGAGAATGGGAACATCTTAGAAAACTCAGATATCAGTGTGACCCGGAAATTCTCAGTGGAGAAACCCTGCTTTGGTTCATTTGCTTACCTATGGTTCTGTTGTCCTGAATGTCAGGAAGGTCTTTGCCTCAGGCCACCCCTTTGTGAAGCCTGAAGAAAACAGTTTTCAAATGGAAATGAATGGGCATCACCTGTGGATCTTTGCTTAATTGCTTGTGAAAGGATGTGTCTAAATCAGCCTCTTGGCCCTGTATGAGGTTGTGGCTTAGATTCTCAGCACATGATGGATCTAAAGATAGATTGCATGTGTGCAATCAAAACAAAAATGGCCAAAATCTGTCATTGTTGATGAGTCTCTTGCCTTCCTCTGTTAGGATTCTGACCTCTATCAAGTGAGAATAGGGATCCTTTAGGTCAAATGAGTTCTTTGAAGAACTGCAGAGGTGCTTGTGTTTTCTTGTTACTCCAAATCACTTAAAGAATCTATCCCTGAGAGTCAGTAGGCCTCAAATTGGAGAAGCAGGCCTATTGGATCACTCCAGGTTCACAGGAAGGGTGACCATGCCACCCTGACTTTAGGCAAATGAGGGGCAAGGAAGATTATTTCGGACACTCTCTTGGGATGCATCCCACATGAAAAACTCCAGCCAGAGGTAATGATGAGTGTCTCTCTGGAAGAAGGTGAGGACCATGTGGAAGTGTTTTGGTTTTAATTGTAGTCATTCGTGTGGCAGTTGGAAGAGATGACTGGATCCACCTGGGCTTGAACTCTGGTGTCATTCCCCTTAAACACTCAGTTCTGGATCAATCATCAAAGAAGTATTGCCATGAATTGTGTTAAGAATTTAGGAGGCCATGCATGAGAGTCTCCGTTGGAAACTGAGATCTAGTCCTAGGGTGGCTTTCCACAGAGCACTGGGAATCTCAGCCAGGATATCAAATTATTTTTTTCTGAAAGACTTGGAAGCCATATTTGCTAGTCAAAACACACATGGACCTCAATTGTAGACCTCGATGGGCCTGGATTCATGTGACTTTTAGGCCACTCTTTGGGAAGCCTTGCCTGTGAGAGTTCTTCAAATTTTTCATTGAAATGAGCTTCCTCACCATTGAATGATTCCTGAATGATTTGAAAGCCATAGTGCTTCCAACTTCATAATTGAAAATTGGCTAGATAAATACCATGAAATTTTTGAAATTCCAATGACCAGGTGGCAATGAAGAACATTTGGATGTCCTGTTGCTGATCACGAGTGTACCAGACAGTGCCTTGATTGACTGGTTTTGATGAAAATGGTGTAGAACAGAGATCTCAATAATTTGGATCCTGCTGAGTAGTGGGCCTAGAGCAGTGGTGAGCAAATGTGTGATAAAACATCTGAGGTGGGGCCATGTGGATCTGCCATTGGCTTCCAAATGGCTTGTGACTGACATGGTGCAGCCAGCAGACCCTTATAGGTAAAGGCAACTTGTTATATGGAGAGGTTTCAGTGCAATGTTCAGAATCAGGTTGCTATGGTCAAGGGGGCATCCTATGTGGTATACAAGCCCTGTTGGTGCATTCTCCTGCAGACCCTGATCCACCACACGTGACAGAACTCGCGGCAACACTCTGTCCCAGTTGAACTCCTTGTATTTCGTGAAGCAAATACCAAACTCCGAGTGCAGCAGGAAGAAACATTAGGAAAAGTGGAGGATGATAAAATGGCTTCGCAGTCCATATGGGGAGACACTTAGCCCCCAGTGGCCACAGTTTACATACAAGAGAGAATTCAGCACTGCTGCTTCATGTTTATTGGAAAATTATAAACCATGTCCTCCAGATCACAGAGATGAAGACGCAGCTTTGATGGTCTCACTGGAAAGGAAGCTAAAGATCCTCACAAAAACATATATTTCAAGTGCCCAACCTAGAGACAGTTTCTCCAGACGTCTTTAGGCAGGCAAATCTCCATGTTTGTAGAGTTTTTACACTGTCCCTTACTTTTGGAAACTCCTCTACAATCTCCAAGGTTGTGAACCCTAAGCATTTTCAATTTCAGATATGTATTCAAAGATTTTCTAACTCTTCTCCTCTAATTGTGTCTTACTTGGGGTGAAGGTAATGTCAAGGCATTGTTCTGAATGAGAGTGGGAAAATTTTTTTATAGTACACATTTGCATACACATTGATCCATTTTCCAATTTTCCATTCGAAATACTGAATCCCTGACACTAACTCATACCCTACTAGACTCTGACTACTAATCCTAATATGATGGAGAAAAATAAACAAAAAAAATGAAAATACAAGCAGTTCAGAGGAGGCATGGTGTATAGTTGGACTTCCCTCTTGCATGATAAAGGGTCGGTTTTATAAATCTACTCAATTTTTAATTGAAATAGTCCTCCATGTGTTTTTTTTAAAGAGAGAGTTAGAGAGGAGAGAGAGAATTCTATAATATTTATTTTTTTAGTTATCGGCGGACACAACATCTTTGTTTGCACGTGGTGCTGAGAATCGAACCCATGCTGCACGCATGCAAGGCGAGCGCGCTACGACTTGAGCCACATCCCCAGCTCTCTCCATGCGTTTTTAAAGTTAACAAATATGTGAATTCCTGTCTCCCTTTCTCTGTAGCCTACTCAGCACATGTACTTTTTATATGCACATATAGATTCCTACTTGGTATCACACGTATATTTTTATGAGTTGGCTGACTTGGCAGAAACAAATTGTAAGAAGAGATCAGTCCTCCTAAACGCTGTTGGAACTGAAAATCCAAACTATGGGTGAGCTTCCTATTAGAACAATATTATACATAAACCCATGTTTAGTAAAATAAATATTTTTGCATCTGAGGGTGATATATATTACATGATGAATTACGATTGGCATATATATATTGATACTTTTTAATGAATTTTTGTGTTTTTTTGTCTATATATATATATATATATAAATATATATATATACATACACTCTACAGATTTTATAAAATATGAAATATTTTTGTCTTATATACACTCCGTAAATTCATTCATGTTCATGTATGTGGATTTATAATCAACTTTTCACAAGATTATTCTCAGAAATAATCATCTACCTGAAATACATATTTGTTTCCCAGTGCTGAAAACTAACTTCAATCAATGGTGCTTACAAATCCAAATATTTCTACAGTAACTGACCCAGTTTAACATCAATGCAAGTATATTCCTATGGGACATGATGTCTATTTTGACATTCATTTTAATTCAACACTGGTACATTACTATTTCTTCAGTTATTGCACATCATAGGTTATATATTTCATTCACAAGTTCAGAAATTTATAGGAATTTGTTTCACTTTTAATCACTTCCTGCTTCAGAACACATGTATTCCTCCATGTTACTTGACTGGTCTTTTCATGAGACTTCTTTCCAAACACATTATTTTCGATTTCCATAATCAATTTTGAAGCTAAACCCACACACTCTTCAAGATAAACCATAACATTAATATTACCATTAGATGTATAAGTGGTTGGAATGAATGTGTGAATATCAATATAAGATTTCCTGTACATTTTCACATTTCAATTCAATCCATTATTAAAGTTGGAACCAGGTATGCTATTTATTCACAGTATGGTCTATTAATGCATTATCTCTATATTCATAGACACAGTGTACACCTCTTTGTTCCCCCAATACTAATTTATACCTCTTCAAAACATTGCTCCCAAAAATGGTAGAAGAAATAAACATGTCACCTTATCTATCTATATATATATATATATATATATATATATATATATATATATATATATATATATATATTTCTTTTTTTATCACAGTAATATTCTGGACACAAAAAACAAAGGTCATACTCATGATTGTATCAAAGCCTAAATGGAAAGTGAGCATGGATTACTAAAAACAACCATATCCAGGTTGCCTAATGCTCTCAAATGTAAATCCTATTGGTGACTACATATTTGTTTCTTTCTAAGATTATATATTCAACTTCAAGCCTGTTGAAAATGTCTAATCCTATCACTCAGTTTATACTTTGCCTGATTTCCTTATATCTCTATTGATATCTGCTTTCCTACATATATTCCCCAGTTCATCATTGTGTCTGACACTTCACATATGCTGATATTTACATTCAATGTCTACCCGAGACCCTATTGCTAAAGAAATTTTGGTCTAAATCCTATACTCACTCTTATTTCTAAACCTACTGACTATCTTCCTAATCCTACTGACTATTGCTTTTTGACTCGATGTTCTCTTCGACAATTAATCATCCAAGGTATAAGGTCCTAAACCATTGTATTTCAATTTGTCGGAGACATATATGCAGAACATAATTCAAACCTAAGAATCCCACTCAAGGACCCAATGCCCTTCTGACTTCGAATCTTACCTAGATTTCTGTTTTCATACTTACATTTCACCTATATATTCTTGTAAATATCACAGGTTCCCAATACCATTATTCATGGGGCAGAGAGATTCCTAACCCAAATCAAACATGTTATTAACCCTAAACATACACTGTTCCCTCAATCTAACTTTACAAAAGAGGAGGGACAGAGTTGGTCTTACAATACAGGAATGTAGGGGATCTTCCATCTTCTGAGAACATCAAAGGTCCATGCAGAAATGATCCCTGGAGAAGATATAGGCAGCTATGAAGGACCTGAGAGAGGAAAAGTCATCTTTTATGGTAAACAACCTGGTCAAGAAGAATGGATGTGTCTGAATCAACCTCTATCTTCTAAATGTAGAGAAGATGGACCAAATCAGGCCTGTGTGGAGAGCTCTTCCCAGGTGCCTATGGTTGATATACCATTCTAACTTGTGAAAGTGTGACAGAAAGAAGGGACAGACTCCATCTCATGGGACCCTTAGAAGTTACTGTTAGGACAAAGAGGTTGCCAAGGCAGTGACCTCATTCTGTTCCTGAAGGAAGTGACCTCACTTCACTTCCTTGGTGATGGAACTCTCTGAACTTGGGATCCAGGAAGAGAGGCACCCAGAGCCAGTCGCAGTCCCAGTCCCTGTGGTCTCACTTGTTTCAATTTAACAAGCACAGAGTCAGTCTTTCTTAGTACCAACAGATGTGAGAATGGCCAAATGCCAGGAAAGCTCTGAAGAAAGACCTTTCTGAGAAAGCAGGTATTGGTTCACCGCTGGCTCCTGACAACTGCACAGAGTTGGCCAAGGAGACCAGATTTGAGATACAACAGGCCATTTTGGGGGAATATAGTATGGCCCACCATTCAGAGGACACTCCACAAAGGAGGTGCCTTTGTGGGTGTAGGTGTGTGTATGGTTTTTTCTCAAGTTCTGAGAAGATGTAAGAAAGGCTGTTTGTTTGAATTGGCGTGGACTGTTTCTAGTAAGTCCTTTGACAAGGCGAGTGCTTCTATGTCTGTGTATCCCACTCTGTCCGTGGTTGTAGACATTAGAAAAGAAAATGCATCAATGGATGTGTCCTGTCTAGGAGAAAGCTTCGCAACATTCATCCTGCCTGATTTATTAATGGACTGCAGCTTTCCTTATTGAAGGGAAACACCTGCTATCTTTCAAAGTTTCTGTTTACATCCTGAATTCTGGACACTCTCCAGAATTGCCTCATTGTTTTGTGTCCAAGATATGTACTACCTCCAAGCTATGTGATATGGCTATGTACTGGATAGCTGAAGGGAAAGGCGAGCATCTCAGAAAACTCAGATATCAGTGTGAACAGGAAAGTCTCAGTGGAGAAACCCTGCTTTGTGCGTTTTGTTTACCTATTGTTCTGTTGCCCTGAATTTCAGGAAGGTTTTTGCCTCAGACCACTCCTTTGTGAATATCAATTCAATCCATTATTTAAAGTGGAACCAGCTATACTATTTATTCACAGTATGGTCTATTCATGCATTATCTGTATATTCATAGACACAGGGTACAGCTTTTTGTACAACCAATACTTATGTATATGTCTTCAAAATATTACTCGCAGAAATGGTGAAAGAAATACTCATGTCACCTAATCTACATATACATTTTATCACAGTAATATTCTGGACACAAAATGCAAAGTTCACACTTATTATTGTACTAAAGCCTAAATGGAAAGTGAACATGGATTACTTCCATGTTCAGGTTGCCTAATGCTCTCAAATATCAATCCTATTGGTGACTACATATTTGTTTCTTCCTAAGATTATATATTCAAAATCAACCCTGTTGCAAATATCTAATCATATCACTCACTTTATACTTTGCCTGATTTTGTAATATCTCTTTTTTTATTGTTACGATGAGCCAATTTAGTACTTTTTTAATTTTTTTTTCATCTTTCATACATTTGATTCAAGTGAGTTAGCATTTCCATTTTTAACCCAAATACAGATTGCAGAATCACATCAGTTACACATTCACAATGTTTACATAATGCCATATTAGTGACTGTTGTATTCTGCTGACTTTTCTATCCCCTACTATCCCCCCTCCCCTCCCCTTTCATCTTCCCTCTCTACCTCATCTGTTGTTGTTCCGTTCTCTCCCTTCCCCCCCTTTCCCCTCACAACCTCGTATATGTGATTTCGTATAACGATGAGGGTTCTTTCCGTTTCCATGCAATTTCCCTTCTCTCTCCCTTTCCCTCCCATCACTTGTCTCAGTTTAATGTTAATATTTTCCTCATGCTCTTTCTCTCTGTTCAGTTCTTAATTGCTCTCCTTAAATCAAAGAAGACATTTGGCATTTGTATTTTAAGGATTGGCTAGCTTCACTTAGCATAATCTGCTCTAATGCCATCCATTTCCCTGCAAATTCCATGAATTTGTCATTTTTTAGTGCTGCATAATACTCCATTGTGTATAGATGCCACATTATTTTTTATCCATTCATCTATTGAAGGGCATCTAGGTTGGTTCCACAGTCTGCCTATTGTGAATTGTGCTGCTATGATCATTGATGTGGCGGTATCCCTATAGCATGCTCTTTTATGGTCCTCAGGGAATAGTCCGAGGAGGGCGATAGCTGGGTCAAATGGTGGTTCCATTCCCAGCTTTCCCAGGAATCTCCATACTGCTTTCCATAATGGCCGCACCATTTTGCAGTCCCACCAGCAATGTACAAGTGTACCCTTTTCCCCACATCCTCGCTAGCACATATTATTGTTTGACATCCTAATGGCTGCCAATCTTACTGGAGTGAGATGGTATCTTAGGGTGGTTTTGATTTGCATTTCTCTGACTGCTAGAGAAGGTGAGAATTTTTTCATGTACTTATTAATTGATTGTATGTCTTCTTCTGAGAAGTGTCTGTTCAGGTCCTTGGCCCATTTGTTGATTTTGTAATATCTCTATTGATATCTGCTTTCCTACATATTTTCCACTGTTCATCATTGTGACTGACCCTTCAAGTGTGCTGATATTTACTTTCACACTTTAACCCAAACCCTATTGCTAAAGCACTTTTGTTCCAAATCCTATACTCACTCTTCTTTGTTAACCTACCGAATATCTATCTAATCCTACTTACTATCCCTTTTTGACTGGATGTTCTCTTCAAATTTTAATCATAAAAGGAACAAGGTCCTATGCCATTGTATATCGATTTATCTGAGATATCTGTGCACAACGTAAATCAAAGCTAAGTATCCCAATGAAGGGCCCATTGCCCCTCTGGGCTTCAAAATTACCTAGACTTTCTTTTTTCATTTATATATTTCACCTCTATATTTTTAAAAATATCGCAGGTTCCCAATACCATTATTCATCCAGCAGAATGATTTCTAACCCAAATCAAACATTTTATTAACCCTAACAATACACTGTTCCCTCAATGTAAATTTAAAGAAGAGCAGGGACAGAGTTGGTCTTACAATACAGGAATGTAGGGGATCTTTCACCTGTTGAGAACCACAAGTTCAATGCAGAAATGATCCCTGGAGAATATGTAGTCAGCTATGGAGGACCTGAGAAAGCAAAAGTAATCTTCCATGGCAAAATACCTGGTCAGGATGACGGGATGTGTCTGAATCAGAACCTCTCTTCTCAATGTAGAGGAGATGGACCAAACCAGGCCTGTGTGGAGAGCTATTACCGGGTTCCTATGGTTGATATACCATTCTAACTTGTGAATGTTTCACAGGAAGTAGGGGAAGCCTCCATCTAATGAGACACTTGGAAGCAACTGTTAGGATAAAGTGTTTGCCAAGGCAGTGACCTCATTCAGTTCCTGAAGGAAGTGACCTCACCTTACTCCCTTGGTGATGGAACTCTCTGAACTTAGGATCCTGGAAGCCAGGCACGCAGAGCCAGTCCCAGTACCAGTCCCAGTGGGTTCACTTGTTTGGAATTACCAAGGACAGAGTCAGTCTTTCTTTGTACCTACTGATGTTAGAATGGCCAAAAGCCAAGAGAGCTCTGAAGAGGGGCCTTTCCTGAAAAAGCAGATAGTGGCCCACCGCTGGCTCCTGACAACTTCATAGAGATGGCCAAGGAGACCATATCTGAGACAGGACAGGACATTTCGGGGGAACATTGTGTGGCCCACCAGTCAGAGGACACTCCATAGAGTCACAGACCTACTTAGGGTAAAAAGGTGCTTTGTGGGTGTGGTTGTGAGTTTGTGATTTTGTCTCATGTTGTGAGAATAGGAAAAACAGGTGGTTTGTTTAGTTTGGAGTGAACTGTTTCTCATAAGTCGTTTGAAAAGGAGAGTGTTTCTATGTCTGTGTATCCCATGGTGTCCGTGGTTGTAGACATTAGAAAAGAGAGTGCATCAATGGATGTGTCCTGTCTAGTAGAAAGCTTCCCATTTCATCCTGCCCAATTTATGAATGGTTTGCGGCTTTACTTAAAGATGGGCATAACCTAATACATTCCTAATTTCCAGGTTTATTCATGAACTCTGTTCACTCTCCAGAATAGGATCATGGTTTTGTGTCCAACATATATACCACCTCCAAGCTCTGTGACATGGCCATGTACTGGATAGCTGAAGGGAATGGCGAGCATCTCAAAAAACTCAGATATCAGTGTGACCAGGAAAATCTCAGTGGAAAAACCCTGCTTTGGGCATTTTGCTTATATATTGTTCTGATGAACTGAATGTCAGGAAGTTCTTGCTCTGGCCACCCCTTTGTGAAGCCTGAAGTAAACAGTTTTCAAATGGAAATGATTGGGCATCACCTGTGGCTCTTTGCTTAATTGCTTTGGAAAGGGATGTGTCTGAATTAGCATCTTGGCCCTGTGTGAGGTTGTGGCTTAGATTCTCAGCACCAGATGGATCTAAAGAAAGATCCCATGTGTGCATCCAAAACCAAAATGGCAAATACACCAGTCATTGTGGATAAAGTCTCGCTTTCCTCTGTGAGGTTCCTGACCTCTATCAAGTGAGAATAGGGATCCTTTGTGTCAATTGAGTTCTTCAAAGCCCTGCAAAGGTGCTTGGGTTTTCTCATGACTCTAATTTACATAAAGAATCTATACCTCTAACTCAGTAGGCCTCAAATTGAAGAAGCGGTGCAGTATTAACGGCATGCCTATTTGATCACTCCGGGTTCACAGGAAGTATGTCCAGGCCACCCTGACTTTAGGCAAATGAGGGGCAAGAGAGCTTATTTTGGACACTGTCTTGGAATGTGCCCCTCATGGAAACCTCCAGCCAGAGGTTATGATGAGTATCTATATGGAAAAAGATGAGGGCCATGTGGGAGTGTTTTGGTTTAATTGTGGTCATTATGTGGCTGTTAAAGGAGATGCCTGGGTCCACATGGGCTTGAACTCTGGTGTGATTACACTTAGAGAGTGCATTCTGGATCTGATCTCAGAGAACTTGTGCCATGAATTGTGTTGGGATTCTAGGAGGGCACACATGAGAGTCTCCCTTGGAAACTGAGATCTAGGCCCAGGGTGGCTTTCCACAGAGCACTGGGAATCTCAGCCAGGATACCACATGATTTTTTTTTTCTGAAAGACTTGGTAGGCATAGGTGACAGTCAAAACACACATGGACCTCACATTGTAGACCTCAATGGGTCTGATTTCATGTGACTTTTTGGCCACTCCCTGGGAAGCCTTGTCTTTAACAGTTCTACAGAGCATTCATCGAAATGAGGTTTCTCATCATTTAATGGTTCCTGTACAAATTGAAATCCACAGTGCCTCCATCTTCATCCGTGAAAAATGGCTAGATAAATACAATAAAATTATTGAAATTTCCATGACCAGGTGGCACTGGAGAAAATTTGGAAAACCGGTTGCTGATCATGAGTATACCAGACAGTGCCTTGATTGACTAGGTTTCATCAAAATGGTGTATAACAGAGATGCCAGTAAATTGGAGCCTGCTGAGTAGTGGGCCTAGATCAGAGGAGGGGAGGTGTGTGATAAAACATCTCTGGTGGGGCCATGTTGATCTTCCATTGGCTTCCAAATGCCTTGTGACTGACATGGTGCAGCCAGCAGACCCTTATATGTAATGGTATCTTGTTATATAGAGAGGTTTCAGGGCAATGTTGAGAATTATGTTGCTGTGGTCAAGGGGAAAAGCTATGTGGAATAGAAGCATTGTTGGTATATTCTCTTGCAGACCCTGACCCACCACACGTGACAGAACTCCCTCAAGCACTGTGTCCCAGGTGATCTTTTTTTTACTTCATAAGCAAATACAGCAGCAAGAAACACCATGAAAATTGGAGGATGAACAAATGGCTTCACAGTCCACACAGGGAGACACTTAGAACCCAGTGGCCACAGTTTACCTACAAAGATCAAATTCAGGACTGGTGTCTCATGTTAATTGGAAAATAAGAAACTATGTTTTACAGGTCACATAGGTGCAGACCCAGCTTTGATGATCTCAGTACAAAGGAAGCTAAAGCTCCTCATAACAACATATGTTTCAAGTGCCCAACCTCAGAGGAAATTTCTCAAGAAGTCTTTAGGCCAGCAGAGCTCCATGTTTATGGAGTGTTCACCCTGTCCCTTACTTTTGGAAACTCCTGTACCACCTTCAAGGTAGTGAACTTCTTAGCATATTACATTCCAGAGAAGTATTCACTGATTTTCTAATTCTTCTCCTCTAATTATGTCTTACTTGGGGCGAAGATAATGTCAAGCCATTGTTCTGGAGGAGTGGGAAGATTTTGTGTGGCACATATTTGCATACACATTGGATACATTTTCCAAATTTCCATTCGAAATACTGAATCCCTGACTCTAACCCCTACCATACTAGACTCTGACTACTAATCGTAATATGATAGAGAATAATAACCAAAACAGAATAGAAATACAAGCAGTTCAGAGGAGGCATGGTGTATAGTTGGAATTGCCTTTTGCATTATATAGGGTAGGAGTTATAAATCTAGTCATTTTTTTTGTTGAAATAGTTCTCCGTGTGTTTTGAAAGTTAACAAATATGTGAATTCCTGTCTCCTTTTCTCTGTAGCCTATTCAGCACATGTAATTTTATATGCACATATAGAATTGTACCTGGTATCACACGTACATTTTTGTGAGGTGACTGACTTGGCAAATACAAATTGTGAGAAGAGATCACTCCTCCTAAATGCTGTTGGAACTGAAAATTCAACCTATGGGTAAGCCTCCTAGTTGAACAACATTATACATAAATCCATGTTCAGTATATGAATATTTTTGGGTCTGTGGATGATATGTATTTCATGATGAATTTTGATTGGCATATATATTGCTAGTTTTTAATGTCTGTGTGTGTGTGTGTGTGTATATATATATATATATATATATATATATATATACTCTCCAGATTTTTCAAAATATGAAATATTTGTGTCTTATTTTGCACTCCCTAAATTCATTCATATTCATGTATGTGGATTTATAATCCAATTTTTAAAAAATTATTCTCAGAAATATTCATCCACCTGAAATACATATTTTTTCCTAGTACTGAAACAGTTTTCAGTAAATGGTGCATCCAAATCCTAATATTTCGGCATTGCAAGATGGCTGTGAAGACAGTGTATCACACCCAGTGTACCCTGCCACTGCGCAAGTGAATAACGAGTTAGAGCAATGAAAAACTATCTTGTTAGGATCTTACAGGAAAATGGGTGTTTACCGAAACCTAGAAGAATGATTTCCACCACCGAGGTCCGGTAATTGAGTCTCAAACACAAGCCACTTGTGCAACTGGAGATCCATTCTGATTGATCCGCGTGACCTGCCCTGTGTCTACAAATGGTGAGGCACCACCGAGAAGCGACCAGCAAGCAGGGAGAAACGTTGCTGCGGATTCTGTGGAATCCTGCTGGCTGAGCATCCACTGAGCCCCCAGCTGAATTCGGGATTTCAGACGGGGAAGTTAGCAGTACATTTCTATGCCCCAAAGCAGAAACTCCACAAAGGAAACCAACAGTCACCATCTTGGAGAGCTGAAGTAACCACCACCACTCCCTGACAGATTGCAAGAATAAAACAGGTGTGTGTTTCTCAGCTCATCTCACATACAGAGGGGAATTCGCATAAAATATCTCCTAGGCTTTTGGGGGAGGAATAATCAGAGCAAGTCTGCATAAAGACTCGGGGAAAACTAGAGGCACCTGACCTTCATCTCCCCTTCCCATCAGCGGCAAAAATGAAACTTGTCTAGCCAGTGCGGGGCGATGGGCAAGCGAAAAAAATTAAAACAATAGAGTTCCAGGGTTCCCAATAGACACCCTCCCCACCCAACAAACGGCAGACCCAGAGAACAGTTTGAGCTGCCGAGAAGCATCACTCAGGAGAAATCTGGTCTAGCAGGAGAAATCAGGACTAGCAGGATAAACCAGGGGACTAGAGGCCAGGCCCTCCTGACTGGCTGGCTGGAGAACGCCGGCCCACTGCCAGTGTGACTGGGCAACTGGAGACCACCTTCCTGCTGGCGCCAGCCCACCTGCTGACGCTATGTCTTGACGGCTGGAGAACGCGCGCCTGCCGGCGACCGAACGCGCAACTGTGTGGCTAGAGATCACCCACCAGCCGAAGACAGACCACAAGCTGCCCGCGCTACTAGGTGGCTGGAGACTGCCGGCCTGCCAGCGACCGGGAGCTGAAACCAACCAGAGACAATCCAGTCCACCCACCCAATTCGGACACTCCGGCAAGGAGCCTGGGGCCCACCACAGCAGAGAGGTGACATCACTGGAGCTCGGCCGTCAGAATTCCTTAACAGCGGAATCCACTTAAGCAGGCATAGTCTACCAACACAAAGGAGAGAAAACAGAGATATATAAACCCATAACAAATCTATAGAAGAGAGCAGAAACACAGCAATCAAATAGAGCTGGAAAATGACGTGAACATCATGAAAAAACAAGGGAAAACAAGGTGTACAAACAATGAAGGACAACTTAATACTACAGGAGAACCTAGAAGCATCAGAAACAGGGATAGGGAAAAAACTTAAGTCATACCTAACTCAGATGGAAAGGAATAAGAGAGAAGACATGAGGCAGCAAGTCTAAGGATAAAAGTATATTTTGAAAATGAATTAAACTAACAAATTCAAATGGCAAAGAACAAGCTTTACCAGGAGATAGAGATCTTTTAAAAAATCATACAGTAATTCTAGAAATGCAGGAAACTATAAACCAAATTAAAAACTCAAACAAGAATATTACAAATAGACTAGATCAAGTAGAAGTCAGAACATCAGATAATGAAGACAAAGTTTGTCAACTTGAAAAGAATATAGTCAACACAGAAAACATGCTTAAATCCCATGAGCAACTATTCAAGAGATATGGGATGTCATAAAAAAAAACAAAATTGGGAGTCATCGGGATAGAAGAAGGCATAGAAATTCAAACCAAATGAATGAACAACATATTAAATGAAATAATTCTAGAAAACTTCCCAGAGATGAAAGATGGAATGGATTGCCATATCCTGGAAGCCTACAGGACCTCAAACATTCAAAACCATAATAGACAAACTCCAAGACATATAATTATGAAGATAGCCAACATACAGAACAAGGAGAGAATATTAAAAGCTACGAAAGAAAGTAGGCAGATAACATTCAGGGGTAAACCAATAAGGTTAACAATTGATTTTTCATCACAAACATTGAAAGCGAGAAGGTCTTTGAACAATGTATTTCAAACACTGAAAAATAATGGATTCCAACCAAGAATACTGTATCCAACAAAATTAAGCTTCAGATTTGACAATGAAATTAAGTCCTTCCTGATAAATAAAAGCTAAAAGAATTCGCAGACAGAACACCAGCACTGCAAAGCATTTTGAGCAAAATACTACAAGAAGAGGAATTGAAAAATAGTGCCCAAAACTAACAGCGGGAGGTATCTCAGTAAAGGGGTAAGAAAAAAACCAAAAAGTAAAAACTACCCAAATTAAAATAAATAAATAAATAAACATGACTGGAAGTACAAATCATATTTCAATTGTAACCTTAAATGTTAAAAATCTAAACTCACCAATCAAGAGACATAGGCTAGTAACCTGGATCAAAAAAATAAATCCAACAATATGCTGCCTTCGAGAGACTCATATGAAAGGTAAAGACATACACAGGCTGAAAGTGAAAGGTTGGGAAAAATCATACCACTCATATGGCCCTCGGAAGCAAGCAGGAGTGGCCATACTCATATCATATAAAATCAACTTCAAACCTACATTAATCAAAAGGGATAAAGTAGGACACTATATATTGTTAAAAGGAACCATCCACCAACAAGACATAACAATTATCAATTGGTATGCACCAAACAATTGAGCTGCAATGCTCATAAAACAAACTCGCCTCAAGTTCAAGAGTCAAATAGACTACAACACAATAATTATGGGTGACTTCAACACACCGCTCTCGCCATTAGACAGATCCTCTATAAAAAACTGAATAAAGAAACTATAGAATTCAACAGCACAATCAATAACCTTGACGTAACCGACATATATAGAATACATCAACCATCATCAAGTGGATACACTTTATTCTCAGCAGCACATGGATCCTACTCCAAGTTAGACCATATATTATGCCATTGGGCAACTCTTAGTAAATATAAAGGCGTGGAGAAAATACAATGCACCATATCTGATCATAATGGAATGAAACTGGAAATCAATGATAAAAGAAGGAAGGAAAAATCCTACATCACATGGAAAATGAACAATATTCTACTGAATGATCAATGGGTTACAGAAGACATAAAGGAGGAGATAAAAATATTTTTAGAATCAAATGACAATACAGACACATCGTACTGGAATCTATGGGACACAAAGAAGGCAGTTTTAAGAGCGAAATTCATTTCTTGAAGTTCTTTCCTCAAAAAAAGAATAAAACAACAAATAAATAAACTCACAGTACACATCAAAAACCTAGAAAAGGAAGAGCAAAACAACAGGAAATGTAGTAGAAGACAAGAAATAATTAAAATTAGAGCAGAAATCAACGAAATTGAAACAAAAAAAAACATTGAAAAAATTGATAAAACTAAAAGTTGGTTCTTTGAAAAAATAAATAAGATTTACAGGCCCTTAGCCATGCTAAGGATGAGAAGAAGAGATACAACTGAAATTACTAACATATGGAATGAAAAAGACAATATCACAACAGACAGTACACAAATACAGAAGATAATTAGAAAGTATTTTGAAACCCTATATTCCAATAAAATAGAAGATAGTTAAAATATCGACAAATTTCTTAAGTCATACGATCTGCCCAGATTCAGTCAGGAAGACACACACAATTTAAACAGACCAAAAACAAAGGAAGAAATAGAAGAAGCCATCAAAATACTACCAACCAAAAAAAGCCCTGGACCTGATGGGTATAGAGCAGAGTTCAAAAAAACCTTCAAAGAAGAATTAGTACCAATACTTTTCAAGCTATATCAAGAAATAGAAAAATAAGGAGCTCTTCCAAATTCATTCTCGGAGTCCAAAATCACCCTGATCCCAAAACCAGACAAAGACACTTCAAAAAAGAAAACTACAACCAATATCTCTAATGAACTTGGATGCAAAAATTCTCAATGAAATCCGTGTGAATTGAATCCAAAAGCATATCAAAATAGTTGTGCACCATGATCAAGTAGGATTCTTCCCTGGAATGCAAGGCTGGTTCAATATACGGAAATCAATAAATGCTATTCACCACATCAATAGACTTAAGGACAAGAACCATATGATCATCTCGATAGATGTAGTAAAAACATTCGACACAGTTCAGCATCCCTTTATGTTCAAAACACTAGAAAAACTAGAAATAACAGGAACTTACCTCAACATTGTAAAAGCTATATATGCTAAACCTCAGGCTAGGATCATCCTAAATGGAGAAAACTGAAGGCATTCCCTCTGAAATCTGGAACAAGACAGGGATGCCCTCTATCACCACTTCTATTCAATTTAGTTCTTGAAATACTAGCCAGAGAAATTAGACAGACAAAAGAAATTAAAGGCATAAAAATAGGAAAAGAAGAGCTTGAATTATCGCTATTTGTGGATGACATGGTAATATATTTAACAGACCCAAAAGGGTCTACAAAGAAACTGCTAGAGTTAATAAATGAAGGATATAAAACCAACACGCATTAATCAAAGGCATTCCTGTATATCAGCAACAAAACTTCTGAAATTGAAATGAGGAAAACCACTCCATTCACAATATCCTCAAAGAAAATAAGATACTTGGAAATCAACCTAACAAAAGAGGTGAAAACCACAGAACCCTAAAGAGAGAGATAGAAAAAGATCTTAGAAGATGGAAAAATGTACCCTGTTCATGGATAGGCAGAACTAAATTCATCAAAATGGCGAAATTACCCAAAGTTCTATACAGGTTTAACGCAATGCCAATCAAAATCCCAATGGCATTTCTTGTAGAAATGATAAAGCAATCATGAAATTCATATAGAAAAACAAAAGACACAGAATAGCAAAAGAAATTCTAAGCAGGAAGTGTGAATCGGGAGGTATAGCGATACCAGAGTTCAAACTTTACTACAAAGCAATAGTAACAAAAACAGTGTGGTACTGGTACGAAAACAGGCAGGTGGACAAATGGTAGAGAATGGAGGACAGAGAAACCAATCCACAAAATTACAACTTTCTTATATTTGATAAAGTGGCTATAAACATGCAATGGATGAAGGATAGCATCTTCAACAAATGGTGCAGGGAAAATTAGAAATCCATATGCAACAAAATGAAACTGAATCCCGTTTTCTCACCATGCACAAAAGTTAAATCAAAATAGATCAAGGAGCTAGATATCAAATCAGAGACACTGCGTCTCATAGAAGAAAAAGTTGGCTACGATCTATATACTGTGGGGTCAGGCTCCAAATTCTTTAATAAGACATCAATAGCCCAAGAGTTAATAACAAGAAAAAAACAAATGGGACTTACTTAAACTAAAAAGTTTTTTTCTCAAGAAGAGAAACAATAAGAGAGGTAAATAGAGAGCCTACATCCTGGGAACAAATTTTTACCCCTCACACTTCAGATAGAGCCCTAATAAACAGAATATACAAAGAACTCAAAATATTAAACAATAAGATAACAAATAACCCAATCAACAAATGGGCCGAGGACCTAATCAGACACTTCACAGAGGAGGACATACAATCAATCAACAAGTACATGAAAAAATGCTCACCATCTCTAGCAGTCTGAGAAATGCAAATCAAAACCACCTTAAGATACCATCTTACTCCAGTAAGATGAGCAGCCATTATGAAGTCAAACAACAATAAGTGTTGGCGAGGATGTGGGGAAAAGTGTACACTTGTACACTGCTGGTGGGACTGCAAATTGGTGAGGCCAATTTTGAAAGAAGTATGGATATTCCTGGGAAAGCTGGAAATGGATCCACCATTTGACCCAGCTATCACCCTTCTTGGACTGTTCCCTGAGGATCTTAAAAGAGCGTACTATAGGGATACTGCCACATCAATGATCATAGCGGCACAATTAACAATAGCTAGACTGTGGAACCAACTTAGATGCCCTTCAATAGATTAATGGATAAAAAAATGTGGCATCTATACACAATGGAGTATTACACAGCACAAAAATGACAAAATCATAGAATTTGCAGGGAAATGGATGGCATTAGAGCATATTATGTTAAGCGAAGCTAACCAGTCCTTAAAAAATAAATGCCAAATGTCTTCTCTGATATAAAGAGAGCAAATAAGAGCAGAACAGGGAGGAAGAGCATGAGGAAAATATTAACATTAAACAAAGACGAATGAGGGGAGAGAAAGGGAGAGAGAAGGGAAAGCTTATGAAAATTGTAGGAGACCCTCAATGTTACACAAAATCGCATATAAAATGTTGTGAGGGGAAGTGGGGGGGAACAATGGAGAGAATTGAACAATAGCAGATGAGGTAGAGAGGGAAGATGGGAGGGGAGGAGAGGGTGGATAGTAGGGGATAGGAAAGGTAGCAGAATACAACAGTCACTAATATGCCATTATGTAAAAGTGTGAATGTGTAACCGATGTGATTCTACAATTCGTATTTGGGGAAAAAATGGGAGTTCATAACCCAATTGAGTCAAATGTATGAAAGATGATATATCTTGAGCTTTGTAATGTTTTGAACAACCAATAAAAATAAATAAATAAATAAATAAAGGTTTAAAATTTAGTGGGAAGAAATCAGCTAAAAATGGGTTCAGATGTATTCATTTTGCTATGCAGAAACTTTGTTTTGTGTAGTTGTAAATATCACAAATTTATTTTACCAGAAAATGCACATAAATTGAGATGAAAGGATAATTCACCTATCTTCATGAAAAATTCATAGCATTTTCTACACTTTTCATACTTCATTTTTTTCGTGAATATTTTGACATGGACAAGGTCTAGTCTTAGGCTATTCTTCCAGAATACTACCTCATCTGACAAGTTCGTACAATGTGTTGGATTGTTCTTTTCATCTTTTATTTAATAGTTTCTAGCTGATAATGTGTATTTTTCTTATCTTTATTTGGACATTATCTTTGCATTTTATGTTTTACTGGGGAAGAGACTCATCAAAAGCTCTTTATTATATGTATCAACAATCAAACATTTAGAGCATGCAATTATTCTTAATTTTGCATGAAAATAAATTTGTACCATTTTTCTTATAAAGATGTTGTATTATTAATAATGTCCCTACTGTAATAAGTAACCACTTACAAGAAGAATTAAACAATTGACTTTATATCAATTATGAACATGAAAAGTACTAAAATAAGTATTTGGCAATTAATACACAATTGATAGAAATAGAAATCACAAGAACGCCATTTAAAATGTCAGTGCATATGGTCCTTAAATAATAGGTTGTTCAAATAAAATTTCTCTAATTCATAAGAGTTAATATGCCATATTACAGCTTAATGTGATATAAAACCTTAAATTATTAGTATTGATAAATAAGAATGATACCTTTTTACTTAAATATGTTTATTTGATTTTCACTGTAAGATGTTAATTATGGAAGAATTGAGAATTAAGAAAGACTTGGTCTATATTATTTCTAACAGGAAAATCAAAGTACTTTTAAATATATATGTATATATATATAATATATGTAATGCATATGCATGAATATAGATACATATGTGTAATAAATGTATTGTAATATATCTATCAGGTGATTATAATTTTTAGATTTTCTCAAGAAAAAGAATGACTATAAAAAACAGTCTTAAACTTAAATTTCATAGCATACTACTGTTTGTAATGACATGAGAGAAAAATAGATATGGAGGGGAAACGAAAAAGGAAGGGAGAGAAGGGGGAAAATGGGGAAGAAAGTGAGTAAAGAAGAGGGACATGAGTGTATGATGTTAAGATAAAAGTGGAGGCGCTGGGTTTGTGGCTCAGTGGTAACATGCTTTTCTAGCATGTGTAAGGCACATGGTTCTATTCTCAGCACCACATACAAATAAACAAAAAGAAGGTCAATCAACAACTGAAAAAATAAAAAATAAAAAAGAAGAAATATTATGAAAATTCCAAGCTTTGATGAATGTTAAATAAAAAAAATTATGTTACATAGCCTTATGTAATTTTAGACTATCCAAAATAGTCACTAAATGTTAGATTATTAGTGCTATAACTAAAAATCCATTGATCTTTCCTCTACATTCTGTGGCATGCTAGTGCTAAAATAAATTGTATTATTAATCCCCCCCAAAATCCTAATATTTCTACAGTAACTGACCCAGTTGAACATCAATGCAAGTAGACATGATGTGCATTTTGACGTTCCTTTTTATTCAACCCTGGTACATTACTATTTCTTCAGTTTATGCACATCATAGCATATATGTCTCATCAAAATTTCGCAAATTTATAGGCATTTGTTTCACTTTCAATCACTTCCTGCTTGAGAACACATGTATTCCTCCATGTTTCTTGACTGCTCTTTTCATGAGACTTCTTTCCAAACACATTATTTTCAATTTCCATTATCACATTTGAAGCAAAACTCACAAACCCGTCACAATAAACCATAACACTAATATTACCATTAGATGTGTAACTGGTTGGAATGAATGGTTCTATATCAATATAAGATTTCTTACTTAGTTTCAGATATCAATTCAATCCATTATTTAAAGTGGAACCAGTTATATTATTTATTCACAGTACAGTCTATTCACGAATTATCTCTATATTCATAGACACAGGTACACCTCTTTGTACCCCCAATACTAACTTATATGTCCTCAAAATATAGCTCCCAGAAATGGTGGAAGAAATACTCATGTCACCTGATCTACATATACATTTTATCACAGTAATATTCTGGACACAAAAAGCAAAGGTCACACTTATGATTGTACAAAACCTAAATGGAAAGTGAACATGGATTACTAAAAACATCCATGTCCAGGTTGCCTAATGCTCTCAAATGAAAATCCTATTGGTGACTACATATTTGTTTCTTCCAAAGATTATATATTCAAACTCAACCATGTTGAAAATGTCTAATCCTGTCACTCACTTTATACTTTGCCTGATTTTGTAATGTCTCTATTGATATCTGCTTTCCTACATATTTTCCCCAGTTAATCATTGTGACTTCCTCGTCACATGTGCTGATATTTACATTCACTCTCTTAGCGATACCCTACTTCTAAAGAACTTTTGTTCCAAATCCTACACTCATTCTTCTTCCTAAACCTACCGACTATCTTCCTAATCCTACCCACTATCACTTTTTGACTGGATGTTCTCTTCTACATTCAATCATCCAAGGTGAAAGGTCCTATGCCATTGTATATCGATTTATCTGAAACATCTGTGCAGAATGTAATTCAACGCTAAGTATCCCAATCAAGGGACAAATGACCTTCTGGGCTTCAAATCTTACTTAGATTTCTGTTTTCGTACATATATTTCACCTCTATATTCTTGTAAATATCACAGGTTCCCAATACCATTATTCATGCAGCAGAATGGTTCCTAACCCATATCGAACATGTTAATAACACTAATCATACACTGTTCCCTCAATCTATCTTTGCTGAAGAGCAGCGACAGTGTTGGTCTTACAATACAAGAATGTATGGGATCTTCCACCTGCTGAGAACATCAAAGGTACGTGCAGAAATGATCTCTGGAGAAGATGTAGGCAGCTATGAAGGACCTGAGAGAGCAAAAGACATCTCCATGGCAAACAACCTGGAAGGATGAAGGAATGTGTCTGAATCAGCCTCACTCTTCTTAATGTAGAGTAGACCAAACCAGGCCTCTGTGGAAAGCTCTTCCCAGGTGCGTATGGTTGATATACCATTCTAACATATGAAATTGTCACAGGAAGTAGGGGCAGCCTCCATCTCATGGAACCCTTGGAAGCAACTGTTAGGACAAAGTGGTAGCCAAGGCAGTGACCTCATTCAGTTCCTGAAAGAAGTGACCACACCTCACTTCCTTGGTGATGAAAGTCTCTGAACTTGGGATCCAGGAAGCCAGGCACCCAGAGCCATTACCAATCCCAGTCCCAGTGGTCTCACTTGTTTGAATTTACCAAAGACAGAGTCAGTCTTTCTTCTTACCTGTTAAGGTCTGTAAACAAGTCAGATTGGCACCTGTTATTTTCCTGGAGAAATGTTAGAGTCTGTAAACAAGTCTGGATGGTGCCTGGCAAAATGCCAGAGGGAGTGGTTTGTGAAGTAACAAAAGCGAGCCATTAAGTGTGAAGATTCCTTATTGGTTGACTGCTGTATCTATTTTATGCTAATGAGATAGGCTGTGTAAAATGTATAAATATCGCTCAGATCTTACAATAAACGGCTCTCATTCCTGCTGCATCAACATACACAAGTTATTCGTCACCCCCCAGGTTATTCTGCTGCAGCGGGACTGCGGCAGATGGTGGCCCGTTAGGGGGAGCCCTGGGACACTCACGGGTAAGGGTCGAAAAAAGCTTTCTGTCCATAGATAGGACGGGAGCAATCTGCTCGTCCCTAGGCAGATAGGGCGATAGGAAAAATGACCATTTCGAGAAAATGGAGAAGATTGATGCAGTATGTTTGTGTCTTGTTTTGTCTTGAAATGTTGTATTGTCTTTGTGATGAAAATATGGAAGGGGTGAGAAGTAAATTGATAAGAGAAAAAGGCACCCCAGTGGAACCAAGAATAGTTAGGGCATGTGTTGATAAAAGCCCAGAAACTCTAGTCAGAAAGAAAAAGAAAGTTCAGAAGAAGAAGGATTATCAGGAAAAAAGTTGCAGCAAAAGGCTATTACTGAATACTTTTCGATACTGGAGGGTGCGTGAAATGACAAGGCGGCTGCCACCTGCCCAAGCCGATCATGGCGCAGTAAGAATTTTCCAAGAGGCAGTTGAGGGCTCTTCCCCGCCCCCCTGCCCGGGGGAGCGGATCACCACTGTGAGCCCAAATCTAGACCTGACCTGGAGGCACAGTCTCGCAGGGTTTTGCTCCCTGTGCCCGGAAGAAGTTTGAGCCCAGGACTCTCCCTGGGGCCATCTGGGGCTGCCCAGGATGCTACAGCTGGCAGAAGATGCCACTGGCATCCCTGAAGTTTGATCATTTCCAAGGCCAGTAACTACAATGGGTCTCCCACACCTGCAGGCTGATGAGTAATGAGTACTATTAAGGCTTATTTCAAATGTAAAAAACCTTGAGATAATGTACTAAAATTGTTCAGAAGGTTGTTTTCTTAGTGAAATGCTACAGGATTTTCTTTAGCCATCCGGAGTTCCTGCCTTCGTCCAAGTGCCGGTGAAAACAAAGGTGGAAGAATTTACAATGTTGCTGAGAACTGGAGGAAACTTCGGCTGAGAACCCGAGGAGACTTCGGAGCTATCGCTGTTTCTGCTACTACAACTTAAGCTAGCTGCCTGGAGAACTTACCTGGACTGTGATTTACCTGAACTCTGAGTTAATCTATTGAGACACTGCTTTATCTGGACTGAGACAACAGACTGTAATCTACAACAACTTGTAACTCGGTATCTTTGCTAACGGTGTCATTGCTGGTATAAGTTTTCCAAGGGCTTCTTGCATGGAGCCATCAATTGGATTGGTATTGTAACATTTTGTATCCTCCCTTTCTGTTTCTAGCAGGTTATTTATGGTGTTTCTGTAAAAAACACTATGGTCCTTATTTAAATTAAACAAAAGGGGGAAATGTTAACATCTGTAAACAAGTCAGATTGGCACCTGTTATTTTGCCAGAGAAATGTTAGAGCCTGTAAAGAAGTCTGGATGGCGCCTGGCAAAATGCCAGAGGGAGTGGTTTGTGAAGTAACAAAAGCGAGCCATTAAGTGTGGAGATTCCTTATTGTTTGACTGCTGTATCTATTTCATGCTAATTAGATAGGCTGTGTAAAATGTATAAATACCGCTCTTATTCAACAATAAACGGCTTCCAGGCCTGCTGCATCAGTCTACACAAGTTGTTCGTCACCCCCCCGGTTATTTTGCCCAGCCAGCCGGGCTACGGCACTTACCTACTGATGTGAGGATGGCCAAATGCCAGGGAAGCTCTGAAGATGGTTCGTTCCTGATAAAGCAGGTATTGGCTCACCGCTGACTCCTGACTACTTCAAGAGTTGGCAAAGGAAAGCAGATTTGAGACAGAACAAGCAATTTTGGGGAACATAGTATGGCCCACCAGTCAGAGGACACTCTGGATAGTCACAGACCAACTTGGAGGAAAGTGTTGCCTTTGTGGGTGTGGTTGTGGGTTTGTGTATCCCACTGTGTCTGTGGTTATAGACATTAGAAAAGAGAATGCATCAATGGATGTGTTCTGTCTAGTAGAAAGCTTCTCAGCATTCATCCTGCCAAATTTATGAATGGACTACGACTTTCCTTATGAATGGGCAATACCTGCTATCTTCCTAAGTTCCTGTTTTCTTCCTGAATTCTGGCCACTCTCAAGAATAGGCTCATGGTTTTGTGTAAAAGATATGTACCACCTCCAAACTCTGTAACATGGCCTTGTACTGGATAGATGAAGGGAATGGAGAGGAACTCAGAAAACTCAGATATCAGTGTGACCAGTAAAGTGTCAGTGGAGAAACACTGATTTGGGCCTTTTGTTTACCTATTGTTCCGTTGCCCTGAATGTCTGGAAGGTCTTTGCCTCAGTCCACCCCTTTGTGAAGCCTGAAGAAAACAGTTTTCTAATGGAAAATAATGAGCATCACCTGTGACTCTTTGCTTAATTGCCATGGAAAGGGATGTGTCTGAATCAGCCTCTTGGCCCTGTGTGAGGCTGTGACTTATATTCTCACCACCTGATGAATCTAAGGAAAGATCTCATGTGTGCATCCAAAACCAAAATGGAAAAAGAGCAGTCTTGTGGATGAAGTCTCTCACCTTCCTCTGTAAGGTTCCTGATTTCCATCAAGTGAGAATAGGTATCCTTTGGTTCAAAAAGTTTTTCAAAGCCCTGCAGAGGCAAGCCCATAGGTGCTTGGATTTTCTCATGACTCCAATTCACATAAAGAATCTAAACCCCACAGACATTAGGCTCAAATTGGAGAAGCAGAGCAGTATTAATGGCAGGCCTATTTGATCACTCCTTGTTCACAGATAGGTTGTCAAGCCACCCTGACTTTAGACAAATGAGGGTAGGGAGCATATTTTGGATACTGTCTTCAGCTGCGCCCCTCATGGAAACTTCCAGCCAGAGGTAATGATGAGTGTCTATGTGGAAGTAGTTGAGAGCCATGTGGGAGTATTTTGGTTTTAATTGTGGTCATTTGTTTGGCTGATGGAAGAGATGACTGGGTCCACCTTGGCTTGAACTCTGGTGTGAGTCTTCTTAGAGACTGAGTTTGGAAATTACTGCAGAGATGTATTGCCATGAATTGTGTTGGGATTTTTGGAGGCCACACATGGTAGTGGCCTTTGGAAACTGAGATCTAGGTCCAGGGGGCTTCCCACAGAGCACTGGGAATCTGAGCCAGAATATCACATGATTTTATTCTTTAAGACTTGACAGCAATAGTTGAGAGTAAAAACACACATGGACCTCACATTGTAGACCTCAATGGGCCTGGCTTCATTTGATCATTTGGCCACTCTTTGGGAAGTCTTGCCTGTGAGAGTTCTCCAGATGTTTCATTGAAATGGGCTTTCTCACCATTTGATGTTTCCAGAATGAATTAAATCCCACAGTGCCTCCAACCTCATCCTTGAAAAATGGCTAGATAAACATCATAAAAATTTGAAATTCCCATCACCAGGTGTCACTGGATACACTTTGGATTTCCTGTTGCTGATCATGAGTGTACCAGACAGTGCCTTGATTGACTGGGTTTCATGAAAATGGTGTAGAACAGTGATGCAAATAAGTTAAAGTCTGTTGAGTAGTGGGCCTAGAGGAGTGTTTTGCAGGTCTGTGATAAAACTTCTGTGTTGGGATTATGTGGATCTGCCAAAAGGCTTGTAACTGACATGGTGCAGCCAGCAGACCCTTGTATGTAAAGGCATCTTGTTGAATGGAGAGGTTTCAGGTCAATGTTCAGAATCAGGTTGCTATGGTCAAGGGGGCAAGCTATGTGGGATAGAAGCCTGGTTGGTGCATTCTCCTGCAGACCCTGACGCACAACACGTGACAGATCTCCCTCCAGCACTGTGACCCAGTTGAATTTCTTGTATTTCCTGAAGCCAATACCAAACTCCCAGTGCAGCAGCAAGAACACCATGAAAAGTGGAGGATTACCAAATGGCTTCACAGTCCACACGGGGCCACACTTAGCCTTCAGTGGCAAGAGTTTACTTACAAAGAGAGAATTCAGCCTTGCTGCCTCACTTTCTTTGGAAAATAAGAAACCATGTTCTGCAGGTCACATAGATGGAGACCCAGCTTTGGTGGTCTCACTAGAAAGGAAGCCATAGGTCCTGACAACAACATATACTTCAAGTGGCCAACCTCAGAGGCAGGTTCTCCAGAAGTCTTTAGGCTGGCACATCTCCATATTTGTGCAATATTTACCCTGTCCCTTACTTTTGGAAACTCTTCTACCACCTCCAAGATTGTGAACTCGCAATCATGTTCCATTCCTGATATGTATTCACAGATTTTCAAACTCTTCTTCTTTATTTTGTCTTACTTGGGGCAAAGATAGTGTCAAGGTATTGTTGTGAATGAGAGTAGGAAGATTTTGTGTAGCACATATTTGCATACACAAATATGTTCTACACCATTTTCATGAAACTCAGTAAATCAAGGCAGTGTCTGGTATAATCATAATGAGCAACAGGACATCCAATGTTTCTCCAGTGCCACCTGGTCATAGGAATTTCAAAAATTTCATGGTATTTATCTAGCCATTTTTCAAGCATGAAGTTGGAGGCACTGTGGGTTTCAGTTCATTCAGCAAACATTAAATGGTGAGGAAGCTCATTTCAATGAAATCTCTGGAGAACTCTCACAGGCACGGCTTCCCAAAGAGTGGACAAAAGGTCACATTAGGCCAGGCCCATTGAGGTCTACAATGTGAGGTCCATGTGTGTTTTGACTCTCAACTATGGCTGCCATTTCTTTAAGAATAAAATCATGTGATATCCTTGCTGAGATTCCCAGGCCTCTGTGGAAATCCACCCGGGGCCTATGTCTCAGTTTCCAAGAGCGACTTTCATGCGTGGCCTCTTAAAATCCTAAAAAAATTCATTGCAATGCTTCTCTGAGTTCAGTTCCAAAACCCAGTCTCTAAGGGGAATCACACCAGAGTTCAAGCCCACGTGGACCCAGTTATTTTTTCCAATGCAACACAAATGACCAAAATTAAAACCAAAACACTCCCACATGGCCTTCATCTTATTCCATATAGTCAATCATCTTAACCTCTGGCTGGAGGTTTCCATGAGGGGCGCAGCCCAAGACAGTGTCCAAAATCAGCTCGTTTGCCCCTCATTTGCCTAAAGTCAGGGTAGCCTGGACACCGTTTCTGTGAACCAGGAGTGAACAAATAATCCTGCCGTTAATACTTCTTTGTTTCTCCAATTTGAGGCCTACTGATTTTAGGTATCGATTCTTTAGGTGATTTAGAGTCATGCGAAAACACAAGCACCTCTGCACGGCTTTGAAGAACTCATTTGACCCAAAGAATCCCTATTGTCATTTGATGGAGTGCAGGAACCTAACAGAGGAAGGCAAGAGACTTCATCCACAATGAATGATATTTTTTGCCATTTTGGTTTTGGAAGCTCACATGGGATCATTCTTAAGATCCATCAGGTGCTGAGAATCTAAGTCACAGCCACACACAGGTCCAAGAGGCTGATAAAGAGCCACAGGTGAGGCCCATTCATTTCCATTTGAAAACTGTTTTCTTCAGGCTTCACAAAGTGGTGGCCTGAGGCAAAGACCTTCCTGACATTCAGTGCAACACAACAATAAGTAAGCAAAAGGCCCAAAGCAGGGTTTCTGCACTGAGACTTTCCTGGTCACACTGATATCTGAGTTTTCTGAGATGCTCGCCATTCTCTTCAGCTATCCAGTACATGGCCATGTAGCAGAGCTTGGAGGTGGTACATATTTTGGACACAAATCCATGAGCCTATTCTGGAGAGTGGCCAGAATTCAGGAAGAAAACAACCACTTAGAAAGATAGCAGGTGTTGCACATCGATAAGACAGGCTGCAGTCCATTCATATATTTGGCAGGATGAATTATGGGAAGATTTATACTAGACAGGACACATCCAATAATGCATTTTCTTTTCTAATGTCTACAACAACGGACACAGTGGGATACACAGAAAGAGAAACACTCGCCATGTCAAATGACTTACTAGAAACTGTCCACTCCAAACCAAACAAACCGCCTTTCCTATCTATTCTCAGAACATGAGACAAAACAACAAACCCACACCCACTCCCACAAAGGCACCTCCTTCCCCCAAGTACGTCTGTGACTATCCGGAGTGTCCTCTGACTGGTGGGCCATACTATGTTCCCCCGAAATGGCCTGTCTTCTCTCAGATCTTGTTTCCTTGACCAACTCTGTGAGGATGTCAGGAAAAAGTGCTTAGCCACTACCTGTTTTCTCAGGAAAGGTCCATCTTCAGAGCTCTCCTGGCATTTGGCCATCCTCACATCATTAGGTACCAAGAAACCTGACTCTGTCCTTGGTAAATCCAAACAAGTGAGCCCACTGGGACTGGGACTGGGACTGCCTCTGGTTGCCTGGCTTCTTGGATACCAAGTTCAGAGAGTTCCATCACCAAGGATATGAGGTATGTCACATTCTTTGGAACTGAATGAGGTCACTGCCTTGGCAACCATTTTGTCCTAACAGTTGCTTCCAAGGGTAACATAAGATGGAGGTTGCCCCTACTTCCTGTGACACTTTCATAAGGTAGAATGTATATCACCATTGGCACCCGGGAACAGCTCTCCACTCAGCCCTGGTTTGGTCCATCTTCTGTACAATAAGAAGAGAGAGAGGCAGATTCAGACACATCCCTTCATCCTGACCAGGTTGTTTGCCATGGAAGATGACTTTTGCTCTCTCAGGTGCTTCATACCTGCCTACAACTTCTCCAGGTATCATTTGTGCATGGACATTTGAGGTTCTCATCAGATGGAAGGTCCATAACTTTCCTGTATTGTAAGAACCACTCTGTCCCTGCTCTTCTGTAAAATGATTGAGGGAACAGTGTATACTTGGGATTAAAAACAGGTTTGATTTGGATTACGAGTGATTCTGTGCGATGAATAATGGTATTGGGAACCTGAAATATTTACAAGAATATAGAGGTGAAATATAAGTAGGAAAACAGAAATCTAGGTATGATTCGAAGCCCAGAAGGGTTTTGCCCTTGATTGGGATACTTAGCTTTGAATGATGTTCTGCAAAGATGCCTCAGATAATTCGATATACAATGGCATAAGACCTTGTACATTGGATGATTGAATGTAGAAGAGAACATCCAGTCAAAAAGGGATATTCAGTAGGATTAGGAAGATAGTCGGTAGGTTTAGGAAGAAGAGTGAGTATAGGATTTGGACCAAAAGTTCTTTAGCAATAGACTTTCGGTTGTTGAGTGAATGAAAATGTCAGCACATATGAAGAGTCAGTCACTATGTTGAACTGGGGAAAATATGTAGAAAAGCAGATATCAATAGAAACATTACGAAATCAGGCAAAGTATAAAGTGAGTGATAGAATTAGACATTTTCAACAGGGTTGAGTTTGAATATATAAATTAGGAAAAAAACAAATATGTAGTCACCAATAGGATTGACAATTGACAGCATTAGGCAACCTGGACATGGATGTTTTTAGAAATCCATGTTCACTTTCCATTTAGGCTTTGGTACAATCATAAGTGTGACCTTTCCATTTTTTGTCCAGAATATTACTGTGATAATGAGGTGACATGAGTATTTCTTTCACAATTTCTGGGAGCAATATATTGAAGATGTAAAATGAGAATCGGGGGTACAAAGAGGTGTACCCTGTTTCTAGGAACATAGAGAAAAAGCATGAATAGACCATACAGTGAATAAAAAATATAACTTTTTTGAACTTTAAATAATGAATTGAACTGATATCTGAAAAATTAAAGGAAATCGTATATTGATATACAATCATTCATTCCAACCAGGTATATATGTAATGGAAATATTTGTGTTTTGGTTTATCATGAAGAGTGTGTGTTTTGCTTCAAAATGATTATGGAAATTCAAAATAATGTGTTTGGAAAGAAGTCTCATGAAAAGACCAGTCAAGAAACCCTGACAATACATGTGTTCTGAAGCAAGAAGTGGTGAAAGTTGAAACAAATGCTTATTAATTTGTGAACTTGTGGATGAAATGTATATCCTGTGATGTGCAAAAACTGAAGAAACAATAATGTACCAGTGTCGAATACAAATGAATGACAAATTACATATCATGTCCCATAGGAGTCTACTTGCATTGATGTTAGACTGGGTCAGTTACTGTAGAATAATTAGGATTTGTATGCACCATTCATTGAAGTTAGTTTTCAGTACTAGGAAACAAATATGTATTTCAGGTGGATGAATATTTCTGATTATCATCTTGTGAAAAGTGGATTATAAATCCACATACATGAACATGAATGAATTTAGAGAGTGTATATTAGACACATATATTTCATATTTTGAAAAATTTGGAGAGTATATCTATATCTATATCTATGTATACACACACACACACACACACACACACACACACACACAACTCACAGACATTAAAAAGTACCAATATAAATGCCAATCGAAATTCATCAGTAAATATGTATCATCCACAAATGCAAAAATATTTATTTTACTTAACATGAGTTAATGTATAATGTTGTTCTACTAGGATGCTCTCCTATAAGTTGAATATTCATTTCCAACAGCATTTAGGAGGAGTGAACTCTTCTCACAATTTGTATCTGCCAAGACAGCCACCTCACAAAAATGTACGTGTGATACCTGGTAGGATTCTATATATGCATATAAATATACGTGTGTGAAGAGACTACAGAAAAAGGAAACAAGAATTCACATATTTGTTAAGTTTAAAACACATGGAGAATATTTCAAATAAATTTGACTAGATTTATAACTCCTACCTTATATAATGCAAATGTCAAGTCCAACTATACAACATGTCTCCTCTGAAGTACTTGTATTTCTAATGTGTTGGGTTAATTTTCTCCATTATATTAGGATGAATAGTCTGAGTCTACTAGGTATGGGTTAGTGTCAGGGATTCAGTATTTCGAATGGAAAATTGGAAAATGAATCCAATGTGTATGTAAATAGCGCTGCACAAATATCCTCCCGCTCTCATCCAGAACAATGCCTTGACATTACCTTCACACCAAGTAAGACACAATTAGAGGAGAAGAGTTACAAAATCAGTGAATACATATCTGGAATGGAAAATGCTCAGGAGTTCACAACCTTGGAGGTGGTAGAGGAGTTTCCAAAACTAAGGGACAGGGTAAACACTCCACAAACATGGAGCTCTGCTGGCCTAAAAACTTTTTGAGAAACTGCCTCTGAGCTTCCACACTTGAAATATATGTTGTTTTCAGGAGATTTGGCTTCCTCTATAGTGAGAACATCAAAGCTGTGTCTGCATCTATGTGACCTGGAGGACATGGATTCTTATTTTCCAATGTACAAGATGAAGCAGTGCTGAATCCTCTCTTTGTAGGTAAACTGAGGCCACTGGGGACTAAGTGTCTCCCCGTGTGGACTGTGAAGCCATTTGGTCCTCTTCCACTTTTTGTTGTGTTTTTGCTGCTGCACTGTGAGTTTGGTATTTGTTTCACAAAATACTAGGAGCTAAACTGGGATACAGTGCTGGAGGGAGTTCTTTCACGTGTGGTGCGTAAGGGTCTGCAAGAGAATGCACCAACTAGGCTCCTATCTCTCACAGCTTGCCCCATTGCCCCCTTGTCCATATCAACCTGATTCTTAATTTTCCTCTGAAAACTCTCCATATAACAAGATGCCTTTACATATAAGGGTCTGTTGGCTGCACCATGTCAGTTACAAGCCATTTGGAATCCAATGGTAGATCCACATGGCCCTACCATGGATGTTTTATCAAACACCTCCCCACCACTGCTCTAGACCCACTACTCAGCAGGCTCCAAATTTCTGGCATCTCTGTTCTACACCATTTTCATGAAACTCAGTAAATCAAGGCACTGTCTGGTATACTCATGATCAGCAACAGGACATCCAATGTTTCTCCAGTGCCACCTGGTCATAGGAATTTCAAAAATTTCATGGTATTTATCTAGCCATTTTTAAAGCATGAAGTTGGAGGCACTGTGGGTTTCAGTTTATTCAGCAAACATTAAATGGTGAGGAAGCTCATTTCAATGAAATCTCTGGAGAACTCTCACAGGCATGGCTTCCCAAAGAGTGGACAAAAGGTCACATTAGGCCAGGCCCATTGAGGTCTACAATGTGAGGTCCATGTGTGTTTTGACTCTCAACTATGGCTGCCATTTCTTTAAGAATAAAATCATGTGATATCCTTGCTGAGATTCCCAGGCCTCTGTGGAAATCCACCCGGGGCCTAGGTCTCAGTTTCCAAGAGCGACTTTCATGCATGGCCTCTTAAAATCCCAACAAAATTCATGGCAATGCTTCTCTGAGTTCAGTTCCAAAACCCAGTCTCTAAGGGGAATCACACCAGAGTTCAAGCCCACGTGGACCCAGTCATTTTTTCCAATGCCACACAAAAAACCAAAATTAAAACCAAAACACTCCCACATGGCCCTCATCTTATTTCATATAGTCAATCATCTTAACCTCTGGCTGGAGGTTTCCATGAGGGGCGCAGCCCAAGACAGTGTCCAAAATCAGCTCGTTTGCCCCTCATTTGTCTAAAGTCAGGGTAGCCTGGACACCGTTTCTGTGAACCAGGAGTGAACAAATAAGCCTGCCGTTAATACTTCTGTGTTTCTCCAATTTGAGGCCTACTGATTTTAGGTATCGATTCTTTAGGTGATTTAGAGTCATGCGAAAACACAAGCACCTCTGCAGGGCTTTGAAGAACTCATTTGACCCAAAGAATCCCTATTGTCATTTGATGGAGTGCAGGAACATAACAGAGGAAGGCAAGAGACTTCATCCACAATGAATGAAATTTTTTGCCATTTTGGTTTTGAAAGCTCACATGGGATCATTCTTAAGATCCATCAGGTGCTGAGAATCTAAGTCACAGCCACACACAGGCCCAAGATTCTGATAAAGACACATCCCTTTCCAAAGCAATTAAGCAAAGAGCCACAGGTGAGGCCCATTCATTTCCATTTGAAAACTGTTTTCTTCAGGCTTCACAAAGGGGTGGCCTGAGGCAAAGACCTTCCTGACATTCAGTGCAACACAACAATAAGTAAGCAAAAGGCCCAAAGCAGGGTTTCTGCACTGAGACTTTCCTGGTCACACTGATATCTGAGTTTTCTGAGATGCTCGCCATTCTCTTCAGCTATCCAGTACATGGCCATGTCACAGAGCTTGGATTTGGTACATATTTTGGACACAAATCCATGAGCCTATTCTGGAGAGTGGCCAGAATTCAGGAAGAAAACAACAACTTAGAAAGATAGCAGGTGTTGCACATCGATAAGACAAGCTGCAGTCCATTCATATATTGGGCAGGATGAATTTTGGTATGATTTATACTAGACAGGACACATCCATTAATGCATTCTCTTTTCTAATGTCTACAATAACGGACACAGTGGGATACACAGAAACAGAAACACTCGCCGTGTCAAATGACTTACTAGAAACTGTCCACTCCAAACCAAACAAACCGCCTTTCCTATCTATTCTGAGAACATGAGACAAAACAACAAACCCGAACCCACTCCCACAAAGGTACCTCCTACCCCCAAGTAGGTCTGTGACTATCCGGAGTGTCCTCTGACTGGTGGGCCATACTATGTTCCCCCGAAATGGCCTGTCTTCTCTCAGATCTTGTTTCCTTGACCAACTCTGTGAAGATGTCAGGAAAAAGTGTTTAGCCACTACCTGTTTTCTCAGGAAAGGTCCATCTTCAGAGCTCTCCTGGCATTTGGCCATCCTCACATCATTAGGTACCAAGAAAACTGACACTGTCCTTGGTAAATCCAAACAAGTGAGCCCACTGGGACTGGGACTGCGACTGCTCTGGGTGCCTGGCTTCTTGGATACCAAGTTCAGAGAGTTCCATCACCAAGGAAATGAGGTATGTCACATTCTTTGGAACTGAATGAGGTCACTGCCTTGGCAACCACTTTGTCCTAACAGTTGCTTCAAAGGGTTACATAAAATGGAGGTTGTTCCCGCTTCCTGTGACACTTTCATAAGGTAGAATGTATATCACCATTGGCACCCGGGAACAGCTCTCCACTCAGGCCTGGTTTGGTCCATCTTCTCTACAATAAGAAGAGAGAGATTCAGATTCAGACACATCCCTTGATCCTGACCAGGTTGTTTGCCATGGAAGATGACTTTTGCTCTCTCAGGTGCTTCATACCTGCCTACAACTTCTCCAGGTATCATTTGTGCATGGACATTTGAGGTTCTCATCAGGTGGAAGGTCCCCAACTTTCCTGTATTGTAAGAACCACTCTCTCCCTGCTCTTCTGTAAAATGATTGAGGGAACAGTGTATACTTGGGGTTAAAAACAGGTTTGATTTGGGTTACGAGTGATTCTGTGCGATGAATAATGGTATTGGGAACCTGCAATATTTACAAGAATATAGAGGTGAAATATAAGTAGGAAAACAGAAATCTAGGTATGATTTGAAGCCCAGAAGGGTTTTGCCCTTGATTGGGATACTTAGCTTTGAATGATGTTCTGCAAAGATGCCTCAGATAATTCGATATACAATGGCATAGGACCTTGTACATTGGATGATTGAATTTAGAAGAGAACATCCAGTCAAAAAGGGATATTCTGTAGGATTAGGAAGATAGTCTGTAGGTTTAGGAAGAAGAGTGAGTATAGGATTTGGACCAAAAGTTCTTTAGCAATAGACTTTCGGTTGTTGAGTGAATGTAAATGTCTGCACATATGAAGAGTCAGTCACTATGTTGAACTGGGGAAAATATGTAGAAAAGCAGATATCAATAGAAACATTACAAAATCAGGCAAAGTATAAAGTGAGTGATAGAATTAGAAATTTTCAACAGGGTTGAGTTTGAATATATAAATTAGGAAAAAAACAAATATGTAGTCACTAATAGGATTGACAATTGACAGCATTAGGCAACCTGGACATGGATTTTTTTAGAAATCCATGTTCACTTTCCATTTAGGCTTTGGTACAATCATAAGTGTGACCTTTTCATTTTTTGTCCAGAATATTACTGTGATAATGAGGTGACATGAGTATTTCTTTCACCATTTCTGGGAGTAATATATTGAAGATGTAAAATGAGAATCAGGGGTACAAAGAGGTGTACCCTGTTTCTAGGAACATAGAGAAAAAGCATGAATAGACCATACTGTGAATAAATAATATAACTTTTTTGAACTTTAAATAATGAATTGAACTGATATCTGAAAAATTAAAGGAAATCGTATATTGATATACAATCATTCATTCCAACCAGGTATATATGTAATGGAAATATTTGTGTTTAGTTTTATCATGAAGAGTGTGTGAGTTTTGCTTCAAAATGATTATGGAAATTCAAAATAATGTGTTTGGAAAGAAGTCTCATGAAAAGACCAGTCAAGAAACCCTGACAATACATGTGTTCTGAAGCAAGAAGTGGTGAAAGTTGAAACAAATGCTTATTAATTTGTGAACTTGTGGATGAAATGTATATCCTGTGATGTGCAAAAACTGAAGAAACAATAATGTACCAGTGTCGAATACAAATGAATGACAAATTACAGTTCATGTCCCATAGGAGTCTACTTTCATTGATGTTAGACTGGGTCAGTTACTGTAGAATAATTAGGATTTGTATGCACCATTCACTGAAGTTAGTTTTCAGTACTAGGAAACAAATATGTATTTCAGGTGGATGAATATTTCTGATTATAATCTTGTGAAAAGTGGATTATAAATCCACATACATGAACATGAATGAATTTAGAGAGTGTATATTAGACGCATATATTTCATATTTTGAAAAATTTGGAGAGTATATCTATATCTATATCTATATCTATACACACACACACACACACACACACACAACTCACAGACATTAAAAATACCAATATAAATGCCAATCGAAATTCATCAGTAAATATGTATCATCCACAAATGCAAAAATATTTATTTTACTGAACATGAGTTAATGTATAATGTTGTTCTACTAGGACGCTCTCCTATAGGTTGAATTTTCATTTCCAACAGCCTTTAGGAGGAGTGAACTCTTCTCACAATTTGTATCTGCCAAGACAGCCACCTCACAAAAATGTACGTGTGATACCTGGTAGGATTCTATATATGCATATAAATATACATGTGTGAATAGGCTACAGAAAATGGAAACAAGAATTCACATATTTGTTAAGTTTAAAACACATGGAGAATATTTCAATTAAAATTTGACTAGATTTATAACTCCTACCTTATATAATGCAAATGTCAAGTCCAACTATACAACATGTCTCCTCTGAAGTACTTGTATTTCTAATGTGTTGGGTTAATTTTCTCCATTATATTAGGATGAATAGTCTGAGTCTACTAGGTATGGGTTAGTGTCAGGGATTCAGTATTTCGAATGGAAAATTGGAAAATGAATCCAATGTGTATGTAAATATATGCTGCACAAATATCCTCCTGCTCTCATCCAGAACAAAGCCTTGACATTACCTTCACCCCAAGTAAGACACAATTAGAGGAGAAGAGTTACAAAATCAGTGAATACATATCTGGAATGTAAAATGCTCAGGAGTTCACAACCTTGGAGGTGGTAGAGGAGTTTCCAAAACTAAGGGACAGAGTAAACCCTCCACAAACATGGAGCTCTGCTGGCCTAAAAACTTTTTGAGAAACTGCCTCTGAGCTTCCACACTTGAAATATATGTTGTTTTCAGGAGATTTGGCTTCCTCTGTAGTGAGACCATCAAAGCTGGGTCTGCATCTATGTGACCTGGAGGACATGGTTTCTTATTTTCCAATGAACAAGATGAAGCAGTGCTGAATCCTCTCTTTGTAGGTAAACTGAGGCCACTGGGGACTAAGTGTCTCCCCGTGTGGACTATGAAGCCATTTGGTCCTCCTCCACTTTTTGTGGTGTTTTTGCTGCTGCACTGTGAGTTTGGTATTTGTTTCACAAAATACTAGGAGCTAAACTGGGACACAGTGCTGGAGGGAGTTCTGTCACGTGTGGTGAGTCAGGGTCTGCAAGAGAATGCACCAACTAGGCTCCTATCTCTCACAGCTTGCCCCATTGCCCCCTTGTCCATATCAACCTGATTCTTAATTTTCCTCTGAAAACTCTCCATATAACAAGATGCCTTTACATATAAGGGTCTGCTGGCTGCACCATGTCAGTTACAAGCCATTTGGAATCCAATGGTAGATAAACATGGCCCTACCACGGATGTTTTATCAAACACCTCCCCACCACTGCTCTAGACCCACTACTTAGCAGGCTCCAACTTACTGGCATCTCTGTTCTACACCATTTTCATGAAACTCAGTAAATCAAGGTACTGTGTGGTATACTCATGATCAGCAACAGGACATCCAATGTTTCTCCAGTGCCACCTGGTCATAGGAATTTCAAAAATTTCATGGTATTTATCTAGCCATTTTTAAAGCATGAAGTTGGAGGCACTGTGGGTTTCAGTTCATTCAGCAAACATTAAATGGTGAGGAAGCTCATTTCAATGAAATCTCTGGAGAACTCTCACAGGCATGGCTTCCCAAAGAGTGGACAAAAGGTCACATTAGGCCAGGCCCATTGAGGTCTACAATGTGAGGTCCATGTGTGTTTTGACTCTCAACGATGGCTGCCATTTCTTTAAAAATAAAATCATGTGATATCCTTGCTGAGATTCCCAGGCCTCTGTGGAAATCCACCCGGGGCCTAGGTCTCAGTTTCCAAGAGCGACTTTCATGCGTGGCCTCTTAAAATCCCAACAAAATTCATGGCAATGCTTCTCTGAGTTCAGTTCCAAAACCCAGTCTCTAAGGGGAATCACACCAGAGTTCAAGCCCACGTGGAACCAGTCATTTTTTCCAATGCCACACAAATGACCAACATTAAAACCAAAACACTCCCACATGGCCCTCACCTTTTTCCATATAGTCAATCATCTTAACCTCTGGCTGGAGGTTTCCATGAGGGGCGCAGCCCAAGACAGTGTCCAAAATCAGCTCCTTTGCCCCTCATTTGTCTAAAGTCAGGGTAGCCTGGACACCGTTTCTGTGAACCAGGAGTGAACAAATAAGCCTGCCGTTAATACTTCTGTGTTTCTCCAATTTGAGGCCTACTGATTTTAGGGATCGATTCTTTAGGTGATTTAGAGTCATGCGAAAACACAAGCACCTCTGCAGGGCTTTGAAGAACTCATTTTACCCAAAGAATCCCTATTGTCATTTAATGGAGTGCAGGAACCTAACAGAGGAAGGCAAAAGACTTCATCCACAATGAATGAAATTTTTTGCCATTTTGGTTTTGGAAGCTCACATGGGATCATTCTTAAGATCCATCAGGTGCTGAGAATCTAAGTCACAGCCACACACAGGCCCAAGAGGATGATAAAGACACATCCCTTTCCAAAGCAATTAAGCAAAGAGCTACAGGTGAGGCCCATTCATTTCCATTTGAAAACTGTTTTCTTCAGGCTTCACAAAGGGGTGGCCTGAGGCAAAGACCTTCCTGACATTCAGTGCAACACAACAATAAGTAAGCAAAGGCCCAAAGCAGGGTTTCTGCACTGAGACTTTCCTGGTCACACTGATATCTGGGTTTTCTGAGATGCTCGCCATTCTCTTCAGCTATCCAGGACATGGCCATGTCACAGAGCTTGGAGGTGGTACATATTTTGGACACAAATCCATGAGCCTATTTCGGAGAGTGGCCAGAATTCAGGAAGAAAACAACAACTTAGAAAGATAGCAGGTGTTGCACATCGATAAGACAAGCTGCAGTCCATTCATATATTGGGCAGGATGAATTATGGGATGATTTATACTACACAGGACACATCCATTAATGCATTCTCTTTTCTAATGTCTACAACAACGGACACAGTGGGATACACAGAAACAGAAACACTCGCCATGTCAAATGACTTACTAGAAACTGTCCACTCCAAACCAAACAAACCGCCTTTCCTATCTATTCTCAGAACATGAGACAAAACAACAAACCCACACCCACTCCCACAAAGGCACCTCCTTCCCCCAAGTAGGTCTGTGACTATCCGGAGTGTCCTCTGACTGGTGGGCCATACTATGTTCCCCCGAAATGGCCTGTCTTCTCTCAGATCTTGTTTCCTTGACCAACTCTGTGAAGATGTCAGGAAAAAGTGGTTAGCCACTACCTGTTTTCTCAGGAAAGGTCCATCTTCAGAGCTCTCCTGGCATTTGGCCATCCTCACATCATTAGGTACCAAGAAAACGGACTCTGTCCTTGGTAAATCCAAACAAGTGAGCCCACTGGGACTGGGACTGGGACTGCCTCTGGGTGCCTGGCTTCTTGGATACCAAGTTCACAGAGTTCCATCACCAAGGAAATGAGGTATGTCACATTCTTTGGAACTGAATGAGGTCACTGCCTTGGCAACCACTTTGTCCTAACTGTTGCTTCAAAGAGTAACATAAAATGGAGGTTGCCCACGCTTCCTGTGACACTTTCATAAGGTAGAATGTATATCACCATTGGCACCCGGGAACAACTCTCCACTCAGGCCTGGTTTGGTCCATCTTCTCTACATAAAGAAGAAAGAGATTCAGATTCAGACACATCCCTTCATCCTGACCAGGTTGTTTGCCATGGAAGATGACTTTTGCTCTCTCAGGTGCTTCATACCTGCCTTCAACTTCTCCAGGTATCATTTGTGCATGGACATTTGAGGTTCTCATCAGGTGGAAGGTCCCCAACTTTCCTGTATTGTAAGAACCACTCTGTCCCTGCTCTTCTGTAAAATGATTGAGGGAACAGTGTATACTTCTGGTTAAAAACAGGTTTGATTTGGGTTACAAATGATTCTGTGTGATGAATAATGGTATTGGGAACCTGCAATATTTACAAGAATATAGAGGTGAAATATAAGTAGGAAAACAGAAATCTAGGTATGATTTGAAGCCCAGAAGGGTTTTGCCCTGGATTGGGATACTTAGCTTTGAATGATGTTCTGCAAAGATGCCTCAGATAATTCGATATACAATGGCATAGGACCTTGTACATTGGATGATTGAATTTAGAAGAGAACATCCAGTCAAAAAGGGATATTCAGTAGGATTAGGAAGATAGTCGGTAGGTTTAGGAAGAAGAGTGAGTATAGGAATTGGACCAAAAGTTCTTTAGCAATAGACTTTCGGTTGTTGAGTGAATGTAAATGTCAGCACATATGAAGAGTCAGTCACTATGTTGAACTGGGGAAAATATGTAGAAAAGCAGATATCAATAGAAACATTACGAAATCAGGCAAAGTATAAAGTGAGTGATAGAATTAGACATTTTCAACAGGGTTGAGTTTGAATATATAAATTAGGAAAAAAACAAATATGTAGTCACCAATAGGATTGACAATTGACAGCATTAGGCAACCTGGACATGGATGTTTTTAGAAATCCATGTTCACTTTCCATTTAGGCTTTGGTACAATCATAAGTGTGACCTTTCCATTTTTTTGTCCAGAATATTACTGTGATAATGAGATGACATGAGTATTTCTTTCACCATTTCTGGGAGCAATATATTGAAGATGTAAAATGAGAATCAGGGGCTACAAAGAGGTGTACCCTGTTTCTAGGAACATAGAGAAAAAGCATGAATAGACCATACTGTGAATAAATAATATAACTTTTTTGAACTTTAAATAATGAATAGAACTGATATCTGAAAAATTAAAGGAAATCGTATATTGATATACAATCATTCATTCCAACCAGGTATATATGTAATGGAAATATTTGTGTTTTGGTTTATCATGAAGGTGTGTGAGTTTTGCTTCAAAATGATTATGGAAATTCAAAATAATGTGTTTGGAAAGAAGTCTCTCAGGAAAAGACCAGTCAAGCAACCCTGACAATACATGTGTTCTGAAGCAAGAAGTGGTGAAAGTTGAAACAAATGCTTATTAATTTGTGAACTTGTGGATGAAATGTATATCCTGTGATGTGCAAAAACTGAAGAAACAATAATGTACCAGTGTCGAATACAAATGAATGACAAATTACATATCATGTCCCATAGGAGTCTACTTGCATTGATGTTAGACTGGGTCAGTTAGTGTAGAATAATTAGGATTTGTATGCACCATTCACTGAAGTTAGTTTTCAGGAAACAAATATGTATTTCAGGTGGATGAATATTTCTGATTATAATCTTGTGAAAAGTGGATTATAAATCCACATACATGAACATGAATGAATTTAGAGAGTGTATATTAGACGCATATATTTCATATTTTGAAAAATTTGGAGAGTATATCTATATCTATATCTATATCTATATCTATACACACACACACACACACACACACACAACTCACAGACATTAAAAATACCAATATAAATGCCAATCGAAATTCATCAGTAAATATGTATCATCCACAAATGCAAAAATATTTATTTTACTGAACATGAGTTAATGTATAATATTGTTCTACTAGGACGCTCTCCTATAGGTTGAATTTTTATTTCCAACAGCATTTAGGAGGAGTGAACTCTTCTCACAATTTGTATCTGCCAAGACAGCCACCTCACAAAAATGTACGTGTGATACCTGGTAGGATTCTATATATGCATATAAATATACATGTGTGAATAGGCTACAGAAAAGGGAAACAAGAATTCACATATTTGTTAAGTTTAAAAACACATGGAGAATATTTCAATTAAAATTTGACTAGATTTATAACTCCTACCTTATATAATGCAAATGTCAAGTCCAACTATACAACATGTCTCTGGAGAACCTTTGGATGTCCTGTTGTTTATCATGAGTATACTAGACAGTGCCTTGATTGACTGTGTTTCCTGAAAATGATCTAGAACAGACATGCCAGTAAGTTGGTGCCTGCTGAGTAGTGTGCCTAGAGCAGTGGTGTGTATGTGTGTCATAATACATCTCTGATGTGGCCATATGGATTTGCCATTGGCTTCCAAATGGCTTGTGACAGACATGGTGAGGTCAGCAGACACTAATATGTAAGGGCGTCTTGTTATATGGAGTTGTTTCATGGCAATGTTAAGAATCAGGTTGCAATAGACAAGGGAAAAAGATATGTGGGATAGAAGCCTGGTTGGTGCATTCTCCTGCAGACCCTGACCCACCACATGTGGCAGAACTCCATCCAGCACTGTGTCCCTTTTGAACTCCTTGTATTTCGTGAAGCAAATACCAAACTCCCAATGCAGGAGAAAGAAAAACCATGAAAAAGTGGAGGATGACCAAATGGCTTCACAGCCCAGATGGGGAGAGACTTAGCACGCACTGGTCACATTTTACTTAAAAGAGAGAATTCACCACTGCTGCCTCATGTTCATTAGAAAATAAGAAACCATGTCCTCCAGGTCACATAGAATCAGACCCAGCTTTGATGGTCTCACGACAAAGGAAGCTAAAGCTCCTGAAAACAACATATATTTCAAGTGCCCAACCTCAGAGGCAGTTTATCAAGAAGTCCTTTAGGCCAGCAGAGCTCCATGTTTGTGGAGTTTTTAACCTGTCCCTTACTTATGGAAACTTCTCTACCACATCCAAGGTTGTGAACTCATGAGCATTTTCCATTCCAGTTATATATTCACAGATTTTATAACTCTTCTCCACTAATTGTGTCTTACTTGGGGTGAAGGTAATGTCAAGGCATTGTTCTGGATGAGAGAGGGAAAATATTTTGTGTAGCACATATTTGATAGACATTGGATTCTTTTTCCTATTTTCCATTCAAAATACTGAATCCCTGACACTAACACATACCCTACTAGACTCTGACTACTAATCCTAATATGATGGAGAAAAATAACCCAAATAGAACAGAAATACAAGCAGGTCAGAGGAGGCATGGTGTATTTTTGAACTTTTCTTTTGCATAATAAATGGTAGGTGTTATAAATCTAGTGAATTTTTATTTGGAATAGTTTTTCATGTGTTTTTAAAATTAACAAATATGTGAATCCCTGCCTCCCTTTCTCTGTAGCCTATACAGCACATGTATTTTTATATGTACATATTGAATCCTACCTGGTATCACACGTACATTTTTGTGAGGTTGCTGACTCGGCAGATATAAATTGTGTGAAGAGACTACCCCTCTTAAACGCTGTTGGAACTAAAAATTCAACCTATGGGTGAGCTTCCTAGTGCAACAACATTATACATAATTTCATGTTCAGTAAAGTATATATTTTTGCATCAGTAGATGTTATATATTTCATTATAAATTTCATTTGGCATATATTGCTACTTTTTTAAGTTTCTCTGTGTTTTTTTGGTTATATATATATATATATATATATATATATATATATATATATACTCTCCTGATTTATCAAAACATGAAATATATGTGTCTTATATACACTCTCTACATTCATACATTCTTTCATGTATGCATGAGGAAATATAATCAACTTTTCTCAAGATTATTATTGGAAATATTCATCCACCTGAAATACATATTTGTTTCCTTGTACTGACAACTCACTTCTGTGAATGGTGCATACAAATCCTAATAATTCTACAGTATCTGACCCAGTTTAACATCAATGCAAGTAGATTCCTATGGGACATGATGTGTATTTTGACGTTCATTTATATTCAACACTGCTACATTAATATTTCTGCAGTTTTTGCACATCATAGGATATATATTTCATCCACAAGTTCACAACTTTATAGGTATTTTTTCACTTTTAATCATTTCCTGCTTCAGAACACATGTATTCCTCCCGGTTTCTTGACTGGTCTTTTCATGAGACTTCTCTGCAAACACATTTTTTTTTAATTTCATAATCAGTTTTGAAGCAAAACTCACACACTTTTTATGATAAACCATAAATCTAATATCACCATTAGAAGCATAACTGCTTGGAATGGATGATTGTATATCAATATTAGGTTTCCTGTATATTTTCAGAAATCAATTCAATCCATTATTTAAAGTTCGAACCAGTTATATTATTTATTCACAGTATGGTCTATTCATGCATTATCTCTATATTCATAGGCACAAGGTACACCTATTTGTACCCCCAATTAATTTATACGTCTTCAAAATATTGCTTTCCTACATATTTTACCCAGTTCATCATTGTGACTGACTCTTCACATGTGCTGACATTTACAATCACTCTCTACCTGAAACCCTATTGCTAAAGAACTTTTGGTCCAAATCCTATACTCACTCTTTTATCTAAACCTACCGACTATTTTCCTAATCCTACTGAATATCCCTTTTTGACTGGATGTTCTCTTCCACATTCAATCATCCAAATTAGAAGGTCCTATGCCATAGTATATTGATTTAACTGAGACAACTGTGCAGGACATAAATCAATGCTAAGTATCCCAATCAAGGGCCCAATGCCCTTCTGGGCTTCAAAACTTACCTAGATTTCTGTTTTCATACTTATATTTCACCTATATATTCTTATAAATATCACAGGTTCCTAATACAAATATTCATTCCAGAGAATGATTCCTAACCCAAATTGAACATGTTATTAACCCTAACCATACACTTTTCCCTCAATCTAATTTTACAGAAGAGCAGGGACAGAGTTGGTCTTACAATACAGGAATATAGGCGATCTTCCAGCTGCTGAAAACCTAAAAGGTCCATGCTGAAATGATCCTTGGAGAAGATGTAGGCAGCTATGAAGGACATGAGAGAGCAAAAGTCATCTTCCATGGCAAACAACCTGGTCAGGTTGATGGGATGTGTCTGAATTAGCCTCTCTCTTCCTAATGTAGAGAAGATGGACCAAACCATGCCTGTGTGGAGAGCTGTTCCCCGGTGCCTATGGTTGATATACCATTCTAACATATGAATGAGTCACAGCAAGTAGAGGCAGCCTCCATCTTTTGGGAACCATGTAAGCAACTGTTAAAACAAAGTGGTTTCCAAGGCAGTGACTTCATTCAGATCTTGAAGAAAGTGACATCACCTTACAGATTTGGTAATGAAAGTCTGTGATCTTGGGATCCAGGAAACCAGGCACACAGAGTCAAACCCACTCCATGTCCCAGTGGGCTAACTTGTTTGGATTTAACAAGACAGAGTCACTCTTTCTTTGTACCTACTGATGTGAGGACAGCTAAATGCCTGGAAACTATGAAGACTGGCCTTTCCAGAGAAAGCAGGTAGTTTCTCACCATGGGCTCCTGACAACTTCACAGAGTTGGCCAAAGAGACCAGATTGGAGACAGGACACGCCATTTTGGGGGAACATAGTATGGCCCACAAGTCAGAGGACACTCCGGATAGTCACAGACCTACTTGGGGAAAGGAGGTGACTTTTTGGGTGTGAGTGTGAGTTTGTGGTTTTGTCTCATGTTCTGAGAATAGTTAGGAAAGCTGGTTTGTTTGTTTTGGAGTGGACTGTGTCTAGTAAGTCCTTTGACAAGGTGAGTGTTTCTGTGTCTATATATCATACTGTGTCAGTGATTGTAGACATTAGAAAAGAGAATGCATCAATGGATGTGTCCTGTCTACGAGAAAGCTTCAAAGCATTCATCCTGTGCAATTTATGAATGGACTGCAGGTTGCCGTATGGATGGGCAACTCCTGCCATCTTTCTAAATTCCTGTTTTCTTCCTGAATTCTGGACACTCTCCAGAATACGCTCATGATTTTGTCCAAGATATGTACCACCTCCATCTCTGTGACATGGCCATGTACTGGATAGCTGATGGGAATGGCGAGTATCTCAGAAAACTCAGATATCAGTATGCCCAAGAAAGTCTCAGTGGAGAAACCCTGCTTTGGGCCTTTGGCTTACCTATTCTGTTGCCCTGAATGTCAGGAAGGTCTTTGCCTCAGGCCACACTTTGTGAAGCCTGCAGAAAATAGTTTTCAAATGGAAAAGAATGGTCATTACCTGTGCCTCTTTGCTTAATTGCTTTGGAAATGGATGTTTCTGAATCAGCCTCTCAGCCCTATGTGAGGCTGTGGCTTAGATTCACAGCACATGATGGGTCTAAAGAAAAATCCCATGTGTGCATCCCAAACCAAAATGGACAAAAGAGCTGTCAGAGTAGTTCTTACAATACAGGAAAGTTGGGGACCTTCCACTTAATGAGAACCTCAAATGTCCATGCACAAATGATACCTGGAGAAGTTGTAGGCAGGTATGAAGCACCTGAGAGAGCAAAAGTCATCTTCCATGGCAAACAACCTGGTCAGGATGAAGGGATGTGTCTGAATCTGAATCTCTCTCTTCTTATTGTAGAGAAGATGGACCAAACCAGGCCTGAGTGGAGAGCTGTTCCCTGGTGCAAATGGTTGATATACATTCTACCTTATGAAAGTGTCACAGGAAGTAGGGGCAACCTCCATCTTATGTTACCCTTGGAAGCAACTGTTAGGACAAAGTGGTTGCCAAGGCAGTGACCTCATTCAGTTCCAAAGAATGTGACATACCTCATTTCCTTGGTGATGGAACTCTCTGAACTTGGTATCCAAGAAGCCAGGCACCCAGAGGCAGTCCCAGTCCCAGTCCCAGTGGGCTCACTTGTTTGGATTCACCAAGGACAGAGTCAGTTTTCTTGGTACCTAATGATGTGAGGATGGCCAAATGCCAGGAGAGCTCTGAAGATGGACCTTTCCTGAGAAAACAGGTAGTGGCTAACCACTTTTTCCTGACATCTTCACAGAGTTGGTCAAGGAAACAAGATCTGAGAGAAGACAGGCCATTTCGGGGGAACATAGTATGGCCCACCAGTCAGAGGACACTCCGGATAGTCACAGACCTACTTGGGGGAAGGAGGTGCTTTTGTGGTAGTGGGTGTGGGTTTGTTGTTTTGTCTCATGTTCTGAGAATAGATAGGAAAGGCGGTTTGTTTGGTTTGGAGTGGACAGTTTCTAGTAAGTCATTTGACACGGCGAGGGTTTCTGTTTCTGTGTATCCCACTGTTTCTGTTGTTGTAGACATTAGAAAAGAGAATGCATTAATGGATGTGTCCTGTCTAGTATAAATCTTCCCATAATTCATCCTGCCCAATATATGAATGGACTGCAGCTTGTCTTATCGATGTGCAACACCTGCTATCTTTCTAAGTTGTTGTTTTCTTCCTGAATTCTGGCCACTCTCCAGAATAGGCTCATGGATTTGCGTCCAAAAAATGTACCACCGCCAAGCTCTGTGACATGGCCATGTACTGGATACCTGAAGAGAATGGCGAGCATCTCAGAAAACTCAGATATCAGTGTGACCAAAAAAATCTCAGTGCAGAAACCCTGCTTTGGGCCTTTTGCTTACTTATTGTTGTGTTGCACTGAATGTCAGGAAGGTCTTTGCCTCAGGCCACCCCTTTGTGAAGCCTGAAGAAAACAGTTTTCAAATGGAAATGAATGGGCCTCACCTGTGGCTCTTTGCTTAATTGCTTTGGAAAGAGATGTGTCTTTATCAGCCTTTGGACCTGTGTGTGGCTGTGACTTAGATTCTCAGCACCTGATGGATCTTAAGAATGATTCCATGTGAGCTTCCAAAACCAAAATGGCAAAAAATATCATTCATTGTGGATGAAGTCTCTTGCCTTCCTCTGTTAGGTTCCTGCACTCCATCAAATGAGAATAGGAATTCTTTGGGTCAAATGAGTTCTTCAAAGCCCTGCAGAGGTGCTTGTGTTTTCACATGACTCTAAATCACCTAAAGAATTGATACCTAAAATCAGTAGGCCTGAAATTGGAGAAACAAAGAAGTATTAAAGGCAGGCTTATTTGTTCACTCCTGGTTCACAGAAACGGTGTCCAGGCTACCCTGACTTTAGGCAAATGAGGGGCAAAGGAGCTGATTTTGGACACTGTCTTGGGCTGCGCCCCTCATGGAAACCTCCAGCCAGAGGTTAAGATGATTGACTATATGGAATAAGATGAGGGCCATGTGGGAGTGTTTTGGTTTTGATTTTGGTCATTTGTGTGGCATTGGAAAAAATGACTGGGTACACGTGGGGTTGAACTCTGGTGTGATTCCCCTTAGAGACTGGGTTTTGGAAATGAACTCAGAGAAGCATTGCCATGAATTTTGTTGGGATTTTAAGAGGCCACGCATGAAAGTCGCTCTTGGAAACTGAGACCAAGGCCTCGGGTGGATTTCAACAGAGGACTGGAAATCTCAGCAAGGATATCACATGATTTTATTCTTAAAGAAATGGCAGCCATAGTTGAGAGTCAAAACACACATGGACCTCACATTGTAGACCTCAATGGGCCTGGCCTAATGTGACCGTTTGTCCACTCTTTGGGAAGCCATGCCTGTGAGAGTTCTCCAGAGATTTCATTGAAATGAGCTTCCTCACCATTTAATGTTTGCTGAATGAACTGAAATGCACAGTGCCTCCAACTTCATGCTTGAAAAATGGCTAGATAAATACCATGAAATTTTTGAAATTCCTATGACCAGGTGGCATTGGAGAAACATTGGATGTCCTGTTGCTGATCATGATTATACCAGACAGTGCCTTGACTTACTGAGTTTCATGAAAATGGTGTAGAACAGAGATGCCAGTAAGTTGGAGCCTGCTGAGTAGTGGGTCTAGAGCAGTGGTGGGGAGGTGTTTGATAAAACATCCGTGGTAGGTCCATGTGGATATACCATTGGATTCCAAATGGCTTGTAACTGACATGGTGCAGCCAGCAGACCCTTATATGTAAAGGCATATTGTTATATGGAGAGTTTTCAGAGGAAAATTAAGAATCAGGTTGATATGGACAAGGGGGCAATGGGGCAAGCTGTGAGAAATAGGAGCCTAGTTGGTGCATTCTCTTGCAGACCCTGACCCACCACACGTGACAGAACTCCCTCCAGCACTGTGTCCCAGTTTAGCTCCTAGTATTTTGTGAAACAAATACCAAACTCACAGTGCAGCAGCAAAAACTCCACAAAAAGTGGAAGAGGACCAAATGGCTTCACAGTCCACACGGGGAGACACATAGTCCCCTGTGGCCTCAGTTTACCTTCAAAGAGAGGATTCAGCACTGCTTCATCTAGTTCTTTGGAAATAAGAAACCATGTCCTCCAGGTCACATAGATGCAGACCCAGCTTTGATGGTCTCACTACAAAGGAAGCCAAATCTCCTGAAAACAACATATATTTCAAGTGCAAAACTCAGTGGCAGTTTCTCAAAAAGTTTTTAGGCCAGCAGAGCTCCATGTTTTTGGAGTGTTTACCCTGTCCCTTAGTTTTGGAAACTGCTCAACCACCTCCAAGGTTGTGAACTCCTGAGCATTTTCCATTCCAGATATGTATTCACTGATTTTGTAACTCTTCTCCTCTAATTGTGTCTTACTTGTGGTGAAGGTAATGTCAAGTCATTGTTCTGGATGAGAGCACTAGGATATTTGTGCAGCATATATTTACATACACATTGGATTCATTTTCCAATTTTCCATTCGAAATACTGAATCCCTGACACTAACCCATACCTAGTAGACTCAGACTATTCATCCTAATATAATGGAGAAAATTAACCCAACACAATAGAAATACAAGCACTTCAGAGGAGACATGTTGTATTGTTGGACTTGACATTTGCATTATATAAGGTAGGAGTTATAAATCTAGTCAAATTTTAATTGAAATATTCTCCATGTGTTTTTAAACTTAACAAATATGTGAATTCTTGTTTCCCTTTTCTGTAGCCTATTCACACATGTATATTTATATGCATATATAGAATCCTACCAGGTATCACACGTACATTTTTGTGAGGTGGCTGCCTTGGCAGATACAAATTGTGAGAAGAGTTCACTCCTCCTAAATGCTGTTGGAAATGAAAATTCAACCTATAGGAGAGCGTCCTAGTAGAACAACATTATACATTAACTCATGTTCAGTAAAATAAATATTTTTGCATTTGTGGATGATACATATTTACTGATGAATTCGATTGGCATTTATATTGGTACTTTTTAATGTCTGTGAGTGTTGTGTGTGTGTGTTTGTGTGTGTGTGTGTATATATATATAGATATGGATATAGATATAGATATAGATATAGATATACTCTCCAAATTTTTCAAAATATGAAATATATGTGTCTAATATACACTCTCTAAATTCATTCATGTTCATGTATGTGGATTTATAATCCACTTTTCACAAGATTACAATCAGAAATATTCATCCACCTGAAATACATATTTGTTTCCTAGTACTGAAAACTAACTTCAGTGAATGGTGCATACAAATCCTAATTATTCTACAGTAACTGACCCAGTCTAACATCAATGCAAGTAGACTCCTATGGGACATGATATGTAATTTGTCATTCATTTGTATTCGACACTGGTACATTATTATTTCTTCAGTTTTTGAACATCATAAGATATACATTTGCCAAGGCAGTGACCTCATTCAGTTCCAAAGAATGTGACATACCTCATTTCCTTGGTGATGGAACTCTCTGAACTTTGTATCCAAGGAGCCAGGCACCCAGAGGCAGTCCCAGGCCCAGTCCCAGTGGGCTCACTTGTTTGGATTTACCAAAGATAGAGTCAGTCATTCTTGGTACCTACTGAAGTGGGATTACCAAATGCCTGGAGAGCTCTGAATAGGGAGCTTTCCTGAGAAAGCAGGTACTGGCTCTCCACTTTTTCCTTACAACTTTACAGAGTTGGCCAAGGAAAACAGATCTGAGAGAGGACAGGCCATTTCGGAAGAACAGAGTATGGCCACCAGTCAGAGGACACTCTGGTTAGTCATACACCTATGGGGAAGGAGGTGCCTTTTTGGGAGTGGGTGTGGGTTTGTGGTTTGTCTCATGTTCTGAAAATAGGTAGGAATGGCGGTTTGTTTGTTTTGGAGTGAACTGTTTCCGGTAAGTCATTTGAAGAGGTGAGTGTTTCCATGTCTGTGTATCCCACTGTGCCTGTGGTAGTAGACATGAGAAAAGAGAATGCAGCAACGGATGTGTCATGTCTAGTATAAAGCTTCCCAGCATTCATCCTGCCCAATTTATGAATGGAGTGTGGCTTGCCTTATGCACGGGCAACACCTAATACCTTCCTAAGTCCCTGTTTTCTTCCTGAATTCTGGCCACTCTCTAGAATAGGCTCATGGTTATGTGTCCAAGATATGTACCAAATCCAAGGTCTTTGACATGGCCATGTACTGGATACCTGAATGGAATGGCCAGCATCTCAGAAAACTCAGATATCAGTGTGACCAGGAAAGTCTCAGTGGATATACCCTGCTTTGGGCCTTTTGCTTACCTATTGTTCTGTTGCCCTGAATATCAGGAAGGTCTTTGTCTCATGCAACCCCTTTGTTAAGCCTGAAGAAAACAGTTTTCAAATGGAAATGAATGTGCATCACCTCTGGCTCTTTGCTTAATTTCATTGGAAAAGGATGTGTCTGATTCAGGCCCTTTGCCCTGTTTTTACCTGTGACTTAGATTCTCAGCACCTGATGGATGTAAAGAAAGATCCCATATGTGCATCTAAACCAAAATGGAAAAACGTTCAATCAATGTGCATGAATTATATTGCCTTCCTTTGTTAGGTTTCTGAAATCCATCATGTCAGAATAGGGATTCTTTGGGTGAAATGAGTTCTTCAAATCTCTGCAGAGGGGCTTGGCTTTTCTTATGACTCCAATTCACAAAAAGAATCTAGACCCCACAGTCAGAGAGCCTCAAATTGGAGAAGCGAAGCAGTATTAAGGGCAGGCCTATTTGATCACTCCTGGTTCACAGGAAGGGTGTCCAAGCCACCCTGACATTCGGCAAATGAGGGGCAAGGGAGCTTATTTTGGACACTGTCTTGGGATGTGCCTCTCATGAAAACCTCCATCCAGATGTTATGATGAGTATCTTTATGGTAGAAGATGAGGGCCATGTAGGAGTGTTTTGGTTATAATTGTGGTAATTTGTGTGGCAGTTGGAAGAGATGACTGGGTAAACCTGGGCTTGAATTCTGCTGTGATTCCCCTTAGAGACTGAGTTCTGGAACTGACCTCAGAGAAGTATTGACATGAATTGTGTTGGGATTTTAGGAGGCCAGGAGTGAGAGTTGCCATTGGAACCTGGGATCAAAGCCCAGAGTGGCTTTCCACAGAACACTGGGAATCACAGCCAGGATATTACATGATTTTATTCTGAAAGACTTGGCAGGCATAATTGAGATTCAAAACACACTTGGACCTCGCTTTGTAGACCTCAATGGGCCTGGCTTCATGTGACTTTTTGGCCACTCTTTGGGTAGACTTGCCTGTGAGAGTGCTCCAGAGATTTCCCTGAAATTAGCTTCCTCACCATTTAATGGTTCCTGAATGAATTGAAACCAACATTGCCTCCAAATGCATCTGTGAAAAAATGCTAGATAATTACCATGAAATTTTAGAAATTCCGATGACCAGCTGGCACTGGAGGACCTTTGATGTCCTGTTGATGATCATGAGTATACCAGACAGTGCCTTGATTGACTGGGTTTCATGAAAATGGTGTAGAACAGAGATGCCAGTAAGTTGGGGCCTGGTAAGTAGTGGGCCTAGAGCTGTGTTATGCAAATGTGTGATAAAACATCTGTGGTGGGGCCATGTGGATCTTCCATTGGCTTCCAAATGGCTGTGACTGACATGGTGCAACCATCACACCCATATATGTAAAGGCATATTTTTATATGGAGAGGTTTCAGAGCAATGTTCAGTATCATGTTGCTATTGTCAAGGGGGCAATCTACTTGAGATAGAACCCTGGTTGGTGCATTCTCCTGGAGACCCTGCCAACCACACCTGACAGAACTCCCTTCAGCACTGTGTCCCATTTGAACTCGTTGTATTTCATGAAGCAAATACCAAACTCCCAGTGCAGCAGCAAGAAACACCACGAAAATTGGAGGATGACCATTGGTTTCACAGTCCACACGGGAAGACCCTTACCCTCAGTGGCCAATGTTTACCTACAAAAAGAGAATTCATCACTGCTGCCTCATTTTTATTTGAAAATAAGTAATCATTTCCTCCAGGTCACATAGATGCAGATCCAGCTTTGATGGTTTCACTACAAATAAAGCTAAAGCTCCTGACAACAACATATATTTCAAGTGCCCAACCTCAGAGGCAGATTCTCAAAAAGTCTTTTGGCCAGCAGAGCTCCATGTTTGTGGAGTGTTTACCCTGTCTCTTACTTTTGGAAACTCCTCTACCACCTCCAAAGATGTGAAATCTGGAGCATTTTCCATTCTAGATATGTATTCACAGATTTTCTAACTCTTCTCCTCTAATTGGGTCTTACTTGGGGCGAAGGTAATGTCAAGGCATTGTTCTGGAGGAGAGTGGGAAGATTTTTCCGTAGCATATATTTGCATACACATTGGATTCAGTGTCCTATTTTCAATTCAAAATACTGAATACCTGACTCTAACCCATACCCTACCAGACTCTGACTACTAATCCTAATATGATGGAGAAAAATAACCCATAAAGAATAGAAATACAAGCAGTTCAGAGTAGGCATGGTGTATAGATGGACTTGCCTTTTGCATGATACAGAGTTGGAGTTATAAATCTAGTCAATTGTTTGTTGAAATAGTTGTCCTTGTATCTTTAAGGTTAACAAATATGTGAATTGATGTCTCCCTTTCTCTGTATTCTTATATGCACATATAGATTCCTATCTGGTACCACACGTACATTCTTGTGAGGTGGCTGACTTGGCAGATACAAATTGTTAGAAGAGATCACTCCTACTAAACCCTGTTGGAACTGAATATTCAACCTATGGGTGAGCTTGCTAGTTGAACAGCATTATACATAAATCCATGTTCAGTAAAATGAATATTTTTAGATCTGTGGATGGTATATATTTTATAATGAATTTTGATTGACATATATATTGCTACTTTTTTGTCTGTGTGTTTGTTTTATGTATATGTATATATATGTATATATATATATATATATATATATATATATATATATATATATATGTGTGTATATATATATATATATATATATATATATATACACTCTCCAGATTTTTCAAAATATGAAATATATGTGTCTTATATTCACTCCCTAAATTCATTCATGTTCATGTATGTGGATTTATAATCAACTATTCACAAGATTATTCTCAAAATATTCATCCACCTGAAATTTGCCCAATGCTCTCAAATGTCAATCCTATTTGTGACTATATCTTTGTTTCTTCCTAAGATTATATATTTAAACTCAACCCTGTTCAAAATGTCTAATCCTATCACACACTTTATACTTTGCCTGATTTTGTAATGTCTCTATTGATATATGCTTTCCTACATATTTTCCCCACTTCATCATTGTGACTGACTCTTCACTTGTGCTGACATTTACATTCACTCTCTAATCGAAATCCTATTGCTAAGAAACTTTTGTTCCAAATCTTATACTCACCCTTCTTCCTAAACTTACTGACTATCTTCCTAATGCTACAGACTATCCCTTTTTGACTGGATGTTCTCTTCTACATTCAATCATCCAAGTAAACGTGGTGCGAGCTTCAGAGGAGGAGACTACCAACAGGCTATCTCATGCAACATCAAAGGGTTTATTGGGTGTCCAGAATGCTGGGGTTCAGAGCTCACCTGAATAGAGCAGATAGCCCTGAGAATAGCTGAAGTAGAGCTTATATACTTTCCCTGGAGAGAGAAGGGAGGGAATTGTATTGATGGGTCAGGGCGAGTGGGCGGTTTGCATGCAACTGGGAGAGGGAGTACATTCTGCAATTTGGCAGCTGGGGATAGAACATTCTGGGAACAAATTTTGCAAACATTTCTCAAGATTTCAACAGTGTTCTGTTAAGCATACAGAAAAACAAGATGTGACAAGTACCTATTTTATTAATATTTCATTCCCCACTTCTTCTTCTGGCTAATTTTAATCATAAAAATGATCATTGGAGGGTGTCACATTCAATGTCTGCTAGTGGGGTATTACCATAAGTTTAACTCCTCCAATTTGAGCCTGGAGAAAAGATATTACACGGTTGAGCAAACAGGGTTTTATAGTTAGCAATAATATGAGGATTATTATTGGACCAGCCAGGGTTGATAAAAACGTAGTTAACCAGGGGGACTGTGTGAACCAAGACTCAAGCCACCCTTTTGGGCCCTCTCTCATTTGTTGATGCTCTTCAAGGTGTCTTTTAAATTTACTCATAGATTTTATTACGACTCCAGTATAGTCAGCATAAAAACAACATTCTTCCCTCAATGCAGCACAAAGCCCCGCTTCTCTAATGAAGAGGAGGTCCAACCCTCAACTGTTCTGTAAAACAACTTCAGAGAGAGAGGTTAAAGTTTCATGCAAAGCCCTGAAGGAGGTTTCTAATATCTTACTTTTGCTCTATTGCTGCTTCTAATTGGGTCATCTTTTGTGTCCCATGGACAATGCCACTGGTTCCTCTGCCCACCCGTGCAGCAACTCCTATTCCTAATAGGATGGCTAAAGTGAGGGATATATGTTCCCAGTGGAACCGGTTGTATGCCCCCCCTATTTGATCTTCAAATGAACCTGCATCATGATAGAGCACTCTGGGAAATATCTGCACCATTACACAATTTATCACATATCCTGATCATTTCATGAAAACATAAACGATGTTTAAGTATATAGAATTATGCTGTTGTAGGCACTGACAAAGCAAGGCACCTAAGATAGCACTCAAGAGAGGGAAACAGTCCTATTTGGTTGCAACCGGATTCAGAGGGCATTGCTTATATTGTAATCAATCAATCCCATGAAACTCAAGTTTAGGTAGTTTCAGAATTTTGTACCCAACATATAAGGGATGGGGCTCAGAAGTTCACAGTCTTCAGAAGTTTAAAAAAGCAGTATTTGTTTCTGTTTTTCCTTCTGTTCTGGGCAAGTTAACTTTTCAAGGACACCTGGGAGGAGGAGAGCTTTTTCTTCCATTTCTTATTTTCCCCCTGCCAGCTGTTACCATGGAGCCCGGTTGGTAATTTCTTTATCTTAGAAATGTAGCCATCTCTGTGAAGCCCCAGATGAAGGCCAGAGGACTTGTTCACATATTTTGTGAAAAACTAGTTAGGGGTTGTCTAGCTTAGAAGTACTGAGATTTTTAGCCAGTGGCCAAGTAGAACAGGGCAATACGAAAGAGAAAGTTTATCTACATTAAAGTCTTTATTGGGACTGTTTTGCTGAAAGTTCAAAACTCAGCCATGGTGAAGACTTCTGAAGAAGGTCATTTAAGACTTTTCTGTGGGCCTGGTACAGAGGGGGAAAGACGGGGAAGGTGGGGCTGAGAGCACCTCCGAGGATCTGAGAATGAGGGAAAAGAGAGATGTAAAAGAATAATGCGAAAGGGTATTGGGAATTTCCTAGCAGCAAACTTGAGCAGTAGATCAGGTAGAGCAGAGTGAAAGACGGGAGTGAGGATCCCAAAATCCTGTGAGGGACTTTAAATTTTAGTAACCTGTTTTCAGTGATGACAAAGCAACTTTAAAGGCCAATTATATTACATCTTGGATAAGGGTCTCAGGGCTCTCCTCAGCTCATTTGAGCATTGGGTTAGCTGGTAAGAGGACCTGGTGGGACCCGGTGAGGGCACTGACAGGAGATGAGAGGAATGAGTCGGTGGAGCGGTACCTATGTACCTGCTACCTCAGAAAGGGGGCGATGGTCTGAGAACTGGTGGAGCTTTGGGTTTCTGATCTAGTTATTGGAGGGGAGAAATCAAGTTGCTGAGATGGGAGTGACATCAGAGGGTCTGGAGCAGAAGGCTGAGGATAATGATCTATTGGAGAAGCATAGTTCAGGATGTGAGTGAGGGAGGGAAAAGGCTTCCACATAGGGGAATTTCCTTTCACTCTTTTGAGCACTTGCAGAAGTTAAAAAGGTCATGCAAAATTTGAGGATCTAGAGACCCCTCTGGGTGCCATAGTTTTTGGTTGTCTAATTGGTAATGTGGCCAATGCTGTGTACTGAATTTGATGAAGAATTGGGGTTCCATCAGGCAGCCCCTGTATGCACACATTCCCATGACATACAGAAAAAGTCGGCTTTTCCCCCACACAGCCATTACTCTTTGTGGCTTTGATAGTCTGCCAGGCAAACTTAGTAATCTAGACTAGCCAACCTGCATCTGGCTCGCGTGTCCCTACATCCATAATGTTTGTTTCCATTATCTATGGTACAGAAGGGATTTAATGGTATTTTAGTGGGATCCTCTTCATCAGGGATATCACAATAGGAAATACCTATAGCCAGCTAACAAATGTCTGGGTGGAGAGATGGCCACCAGGTCCCTAAGGGGGCTGTATGCGAGATAGACCATACTTCTTTTCCAGTAGGATTTGTGATCAGCCATCACTGCTTAATGGGCTGATGAGGGTTAGGACTACTTGTAGCCAAGGGGAGAGTATATAACCTTATTCACATTGCGAATACACAATTTGAAACAGTTACCAGTCTTTTTCAGTTTCCAGAAAGATTCTGTACAGGCAGCAGGCTTGAGATGAGAGGTATGGATCCAGGAAGTGATTCTGTTTACGTTTACCACTGTAGGTGTTATAATAGCACCTGGTATGGTCCTTTTCAGCGGGGTACCAGGGATGACACCTGATATCATCTTACATAGATGAAATCTCTTACTTGATATGGATGTGGAATCCCCTGGTTCCCAGTTGGGTAGGCAGTGGCCAGCTGTTTTCACAGGTATTACTGAGTTCTTTCAAGATCTTTAAGTCTGTCAAGCAAGGGGGTGTGGAAAGGATCTTTAGGTCTTACAGTTGGGCTTAGGTCCCCTACTGGAGGAGGGCCACCATAAAGAATTTCACATGTGGTAAGGTTACTCAAAGAAACAAAGGGATTTTTTCTTGCATGAAACATTGCATAAGGCAGGAGCATAGTCCAATCTTATGCTGGTCTCTAAGCTTAATTTCGTTAAGGTCTCTTTAATAGTTCTATTCATTCTTTCTACTTGTCTTGAACTCTGTGGTCTATAAGCACAATTTAACTTCCAATTAATCCCCAGGTTCCTGGCTAACCCCTGACTTACCTGGGCCATGAACATCAGTCCATTGTCAGATCCTATTACCGGCTTAGCTTCCTCCAATGGTAGAGAGGCTTAGTCAGCAGCAGCGGAATCACTTAGAGTGTGTTGTGTGTTAGGGGACGAGGGCAGGGGATAAGGAGGGGGAGAAGAGTCCAGTAGAGTCAAATCTGTGACTCAGGGAGAACAGAGGGTGGAGGAGGAGGAGGTTGAGAGGGTTTGAGAGATCATGGGGGAAGGAGTAGGAGCAGAGGTAGGGGCAAGGAAAGGCTTCACCCATGGAGGAGGAGATTTGCAGAGGTCCTGCCAAGTTAAGATATATGGCTGTTGATCCGGATGGCTATGTGGCTCTGGCTGAAAGACAATACCTCTGACTTTTTAAATTAGTGGGAAGTAGAAAGATCCTTCTAGGGGCCATACGACTCCAAAGATGGGCCATTCTGAGGCACAGAGATTCTGCCAGGTCCAGCGTTTTACTAAAAAAAGAAAGATTCTGAGCACTTAAGCGGACTTTGGTCCAGTGATCAAGGGTCAGGGACAGAGGCATTGACGTGCTCTGTTCCATAATGAAAGTTCCACAAACAGTAAAAGCAAGGACACACGACACAGGTAAGACAAGACCATAAAGACAGGCAATGAACGTCCAACACTGAGACCAGGAATGAGTAGCCTTCAAAACCCAATGGTATGGCAATAACGAATCTAAAAGAAAATATCACTGAGTCGAGAAGACTATTGTTCCTTGATTTCCCGAGTTCTCTGCGGGGTCCTCCAGAGAGGTGCCCTTTGTCTCTGTGACATGTCTCTCAGCCACCACATATATTTCACCTATATATTCTTCTACACATAGCAAGTTCCCAATACGATCATTCATCCAGCAAAATGATTTCTAACCCAAATCGAACATGTTTTTAACCATAACCGGACACTGTTCCCTCAATCTAACTTTACAGAAGAGCAGGGCAGGAGTTGATATTACAATACAGAAATGTAGAAAAACTTCCACCTGCTGAGAACCTCAAAGGTCCATGCAGAAATGATCCCTGGAGAAGATGTAGGAAGCAATAAAGGACCTGAGAGACCCAAAGTCATCTTCCATGGCAAACAACCCGGTCAGGATAAAAGGTTGTGTCTGAATCAGATTTTTTTTTAATGTAGAGATCATGGACCAAACCAGGCCTGTGTGGAGATCTATTCCTGGGTGCCTTTGGTTGATATACCATTCTAACTTGTGAAAATGTCACAGGAAGTAGGGGCAGCCTCAATCTCTTGGGACCCTTGGAAGCAACATTTAGGACAAAGTGGCTGCCAAGACAGTGCCCTCATTCAGTTCAGGAAGGAAGTGACCTCACCTCACTTTCTTGGTGATGGAACTCTCTGAACGTGGGATCCAGGAAGCCAGGCACACAGAGCCAGTCCCAGTCCCAGTCCTAGTGGTCTCACTTGTTTGGATTTACCAAGGACAGGGTCAGTATTTTTTGGTACCTACAGATGTGAGGAAGGCCAAATGCCAGGAAAGCTCGGATGCAGGGCTTTTCATGAGAAAGCAGGTAGTAGCTCACCGTTGGCTCCTAAGAAGTTCACAGAGTTGGCCAAGGAGACAAGATCTGAGACAGGAAAGGCCATTTTGGGGGAACATATTATGGCCCACAAGTCAGAGGACACTCTGGATAGTCACAAACCTACTTAGGGGAAGGAGGTGCCTTTGTGGGTGTGGTTGTGGTTTTGTGGTTTTGTCTCATTTTCTGAGAATAGGTAGGACAGTCGGTTTGTTTCATTTGAAGTGGACTGTTTCTAGTAAGTCTTTTCACAGGGCGAGTGTTTCTATGTCTGTGTATTCAACTGTTTCCGTGGTTGTAGACATTAGAAAAGAGAATCCATCAATGGATGTGTCGTGTCTAGTAGAAATCTTCTCAGCATTCATATTGCCCCATTTATGAATGGACTGTAGCTTGCCTTATCGATGAGCAACACCTGCTACCTTCCTAAGTTTCTATTTTCGTCCTGAATTCCGGCCAATCTCAAGAATAGGCCCATGGTTTTGTGTCCAAGATATGTACCACCTACAAGCTCTGAGACATGGCCATGTACTGGATAGCTGTAGGGGATGGCGAGCATCTCAGAAAACTCAGATATCAGTGTGACCAGGAAAGTCTCAGAGGAGAAACCCTGCTTTCGGCCTTTTGCTTACCTATTGTTCTGTTGCCCTGAATGTCAGGAAGTTCTTTGCCTCAGGCCACCCCTTTGTGAAGCCTGAAGAAAACAGTTTTCAAATGGAAATGAATGGGCATACCTGTGGCACTTTCCTTAATTGCTTTGGAAAGGGATGTGTCTGAATCATGCCCTTGGCCCTGTGTGTGGCTGTGGCTTAGATTATCAGCACCTGATGGATCTAAAGAAAGTTACCATGTGTGCATCCAAAAGAAAATTCGCCAAAAGAGCAATTATTGGGAGGAAGTCTCTCGACTTCCTCTGTAAGGTTCCTGACTTCCATCAAGTGAGAATGGGATCCTTTGGTTCAAAAGAGTTCTACAAAACCTGCAGAGGCTAGCCCATTGAGCTTGGGTTTTCTCATGACTAAAATTCACATAAAGAATCTAAACCCGACAGACAGTAGTCCTCAAATTGGAGCGGTATTAACGGCAGGCCTATTTGATCACTTTTGGTTCACAGGATGGGTGTCCAGGCCACCTTGACTTTAGGCAAATGAGGGGCAAAGGAGCTTATTTGGGACACTGTCTTGGTCTGCACCCCTCATGGAAACCTCCAGCCAGATTATGATGAGTGTCTATATGAAAGAAGATGAGGGCCATATGGGAGGGTTCTTGTTTTAATTGTGGTAATTTGTGTGGTAGTTGGAAGAGATGACTGGGTCCACCAGGGCTTGAACTCTGGTGTGATTCCCCTTAGAGACTGAGTTCTGGAACTGACCTCAGAGAAGTATTGCCATGAATAGTGTTGGGATTTTAGGAGACCACGCATGAGAATCGCTTTTGGAAACTGAGATCTAGGCCCAGGATGGCTTTCCACAGAGCTCAGGGATTCTGAGCCAGGATATCACATGTTTTAATTCTTAAAGACTTGGTAGCCATAATTGAGAGTCCAAACACACATGGACCTCACATTGTATACCTCAATGGGCCTGGATTCATGTGTCCTTTTGGCCACTCTTTGGGAAGGCTTGCCTGTGAGTGTTCTCCAGAGCTTTCATTGAAATGAGCTTCCTCACCATTTAATGGTTCCTGAATTAAATGAAACCCACAGTGCCTCCAACTTCATCCTTGAAAAATGACTAGATTAATACCATGAAATTTTTGAAATCCCCATGACCAGGTGGCACTGGATAACCTTTAGATATCCTGTTGCTGATCATGAGTATAACAAACAGTGCCTTGATTGACTGAGTTTCGTGAAAATGGTGTAGAACAGAGATGCCAGTAAGTTGGAGCCTGCTGGGTAGTGGGCATAGAGCAGTGGACTATAGGTGTGTAAATAAATATTTTTGGTAGGACCACCTGGATCTTCCATTGGCTTCCAAATCTTGCGACTGACATGGTGCAGGCAGCAGACCTTTATATGTAAAAGCATCTTGTTATATGTAGAGGTTTCAGGGCAATGTTCAGAATCAGGTTGCTATAGTCAAGGGGAAAGCTGTGTGGGATAGAAGCCTGGTTCGTACATTCTCTTGCCGACCCTGACCAACCACACATGACAGAACTCCCTCCAGCATTGTGTCCCAGTTGAACATATTGTATTTCATGAAGCAAATACCAAATTCCCAGTGCAGCAGTAAGAAACACCCTGAAAAGTGGAGGATGACCAAATGGCTTCACAGACCACACGGGAAGACACTTAGCTCCCAGTAGCAACAGTTTACCTACAAAGGGAGTTTTCAGACCTGCTGCCTCATGTTCATTACAAAATAAAGAACCATGTCCTCCAGGTCACATAGATGCAGACCCAGATTGCAGAATCACATCAGTTGCAGAACCATTGATTTAAATATTGTCATACATATATTTCTTGTGCCTAACCTCAGAGGAAGTTTCTCAATAAGTCTTTAGGTCAGCACAGCTCCATGTTTCTGAAGTGTTTACCATCTCCCATACTTTTGTAAACTGTTTTACCACCTCCAGTGTTGTGAACTCCTGAGCATTTTTCATTCCACATATGTATTCACAGGTTTTCTAACTCCTCTCCTCTAATTGTGTCTTACTTTTAGCGATGGTTATGTCAAGGTATTGTTCTGGATAAGAGAGGGAAGATTTTTGTGTATCACATGTTTGCATACACATTAGATTCATTTTCCTATTTTCCATTTGAAATACTGAATCCCTGACACTAACCCATACCCTACTAGACTCTGACTACTAATCCTAATATCATGGAGAAAAAAAAACCTAAATGAATAGAAGTACAGTCCTTTTATAGGAAGCATGGTGTATATTTGTATTTGTCTTCCTCTTTATCAAGAGTATGTGTTTTAAATTTAGTAAACTTTTCATTTTAATATTTCTCCATGATTTTTTAAAGTTATCACATATGTAAATTCCTGTCTCCCTTTCTCTGTATCCTATTCAGCACATGTAATTTTTTTATGCATATACAATATCCTACCTGGTATCACACGTACATTCCTTTAAGATCACTGACTTTGGAATATAAAAATTGTGAGAAGAGATGACTCTCCCTAAATAATGATGGAACTGAAAATTCCACCTATGGGTGAGCTTCCTAGTGAAAAACACTATACATAAATCCATGTTCAGTAAAATGAATATTTTTGGATTTGTGAATGAATTATATTTCATGATGAATATCGATTGGCATATATATTGCTAAATATTAATGTGTGTGTGTGTGCATGTGTGTGTGTGTGTGTGCGTGTGTGTGTGTGTATATTCTACGGATTTTAAAAAAATATGAAAAATATGTGTCTTATTATACACTCCCTAAATTCATTCATATTCATTTATGTTCATTTAAATTCAAATTTTCACAAGATTATTCTCAGTAATATTCATAAACCTGAAATATATTTTGGTTTCCTACTACTGAAAACTTAGTTCAGTGGATGGTGCTTAAAAATCCTAATATTTCTACAGTAACTGAACCAGTTTAACATCAATGCAAGTAGATTGCTATGGGACATGATGTGTAATTTGAAGTTCATTTTTACTCAACACTGGTACATTACTATTTCTTCAGTTTATGGACATCATAGGATGTATTTTTTCATCCAGAACTTCACAAATTTTTTTGGCATTTGGTTCACTTTCAATTACTTACTACTTCAGAACACATGTATTCCTCCATGTTTCTTTACTGGTCTTTTCACTAGACTTCTTTCTAAACACATTATTTTCGATTCCATAATCATTTTTGAAGCAAAACTCACTCTTCACGACAAACCGTAACCCTAATAATACCATTGCATATATAACTCGTTGGAATGATGGTATATATATCAATATAAGATTTCCAATATATTTTCAGATGCAAACTCAATCCATTATTTAATGTTGGATCCAGTTACATACTTTATTCACAATATGGTCTATTCATGCATCATCTCAATAATCATCAACACAAGGTACACCTATTTGTATCCCCAGTACTAATTTATAAGTTTCCAGAATATTACTCCCCTTTATGGTGGAAGAAATACTTATGTCACCTGATCTACATATACATTTTACCACAGTAGTATTCTGGACACAAAATGCAAAGGTCACACATATGATTGTACCAAAGCCTAAATGGAAAGTGACCATGGATTACTAAAGCATCTATGTCCAGGGTGCCTACTGCTCTCAAATGTCAATCCTATTGGTTACTACATATTTGTTTCTTCCTAAGATTATATATTTAACCTCAAGCCTGTTGAAAATATCTAATCCTATCACTCACTTTATACTTTTCCTGATTTCCTAATGCCCCTATTGATATCTGCTTTCCTACATATTTTTCCCAGTTCATCATTGTGACTGTCTCTTCACATGTGCTGACATTTACATTCACCCTCTAACTGAAAACCAATTGCTAAAGAACTTTTGGTCCAACTCCGAGACTCACTCTTCTTCCTAAACCTACTGACTATCTTCCTAATCCTACAGACTATCCCTTTTTGACTGGATGTTCTCTTCTACTTTCAATCATCCGAGGTATAGGGTCCTATGCCATTGTATATCGATTTATCTGAGACCTCGGTGCAGAACATAATTCAATCTAAGTATACCAATCAAGGGCCCAATGCCTTTCTGGGCTTCAAATCTTTCCCAGATCTCTGATCTCATACATATATTTCACATTTATATTCTTATAAATATCATAGGTTCCCAATACCGTAATTCATCCAGCAGAATGACTCCTAACCCAAATCGAACATGCTATTAACACTAACCATACACTGTTCCCTCAATCTCACTTTACAGAAGAGCAGGGACAGAGTTGGTCTTAAAATCCAGGAAGGTAGGGTATCATCCACCAGCTGAGAACCTCAAAAGTCCCTGCAGAAATAATCCCTTGAGTAGGTGTAGGCAGGTATGAAGGATCTGAGAGAGCAAAAGTCATCTTCCATGGCAAACAACCTGGTCAGGTTGAAGGGATGTGTCTGAATTAGCCTCTCTCTTCCTAATGTAGAGAAGATGGACCAAACCATGCCTGTGTGGAGAGCTGTTCCCCGGTGCCTATGGTTGATATACCATTCTAACTTATGAATGAGTCACAGCAAGTAGAGGCAGACTCCATCTTTTGGGAACCTTGGAAGCAACTGTTAAAACAAAGTGGTTTCCAAGGCAGTGACTTCATTCAGTTCTTGAAGGAAGTGACCTCACCTTACATTATTGGTGATGAAAGTCTGTGATCTTGGGATCCAGGAAACCAGGCACACAGCGTCAAACCCACTCCATGTCCCAGTGGGCTCACTTGTTTGGATTTAACAAGACAGAGTCACTCTTTCTTTGTACCTACTGATGTGAGGACAGCCAAATGCCTGGAAACTATGAAGACTGGCCTTTCCAGAGAAAGCAGATAGTTTCTCACCACGGGCTCCTGACAACTTCACAGAGTTTGCTAATGAGACCAGATCGGAGACAGGACACACCATTTTTGGGGAACATAGTATGGCCCACAAGTCAGAGGACACTCCGGATAGACACAGACCTACTTGGGGGAAAGAGGTGCCTTTTTGGGTGTGAGTGTGAGTTTGTGGTTTTGTCTCATGTTCTGAGAATAGTTAGGAAAGCTGGTTTGTTTGTTTTGGAGTGGACTGTTTCTAGTAAGTCCTTTGACAACGTGAGTGTTTCTGTGTCTATATATCATACTGTGTCCGTGATTGTAGACAGTAGAAATGAGAATGCATCAATGGATGTGTCCTGTCTACGAGAAAGCTTCAAAGCATTCATCCTGTGCAATTTATGAATGGACTGCAGGTTGCCGTATGGATGGGCAACTCCTGCTATCTTTCTAAATTCCTGTTTTCTTCCTGAATTCTGGACACTCTCCAGAATACGCTCATAATTTTGTGTCCAAGATATGTACCACCTCAATCTCTGTGACATGGCCATGTACTGGATAGCTGATGGGAATGGTGAGTATCTCAGAAAACTCAGATATCACTATGCCCAAGAAAGTCTCAGTGGAGAAACCCTGCTTTGGGCCTTTTGCTTACCTATTCTGTTGCCCTGAATGTCAGGAAGGTCTTTGCCTCAGGCCACACTTTGTGAAGCCTGAAGAAAATAGTTTTCAAATGGAATTGAATGGTCATTACCTGTGCCTCTTCGGTTAATTGCTTTGGAAATGGATGTGTCTGAATCAGCCTCTTGGCCCTATGTGAGGCTGTGGCTTAGATTCACAGCACATGATGGGTCTAAAGAAAAATCCCATGTGTGCATCCAAAACCAAAATGGACAAAAGAACTGTCATGGTGGATAGAGTCTCTCGCCTTCCTCTGTAAGGTTCCTGACCTCCATTAAGTGAGAATAGGGATCATTTGGGTCAAGTGAATTCTTTAAAGTTCTGCAGAGGCTATCCCATAGGTTCGTGGGTTTTCTCATGACTCCAATTCACATCTATGTTTACAGAAGAGCAGGGACAGTGTTGGTCTTACAATACAGGATTGCAGTGGATCTTCCATCTGTTGAGAACCTCAAAGCTCCATGCAGAAATGATCTCTGGAGAAGATGTAGGCAGCTATGTAAGACCTGAGAGAGCAAAAATCATCTTCCATGGCAAACAACCTGGTCAGGATTAAGGGTTGAGTCAGAATGAGCCTATCTCTTCTTAATGTAGAGAAGATGGACCAAACCCGGCCTGTGTGGAGAGCTGTTCCCTTTTGCCTACGGGTGATATACCATTCTAACTTGTGAAAGTGTCACAGGAAGTAGGGGCAGCCCTCATCTCATGGGACCGTTGGAAGCAATTGTTATGACAAAGTGGTTGCCAAGGCAGTGATCTCATTCAGTTCCTGAAGGACGTGATCTCATCTCACTTCCATGGTGATGGAACTCTCTGAACTTGGGATACAGAAAGCCAGGCACCCAGAGCCAGTCTCAGTTCTAGTCCCAGTGGTCTCACTTTTTTGGATTTACAAAGGACATAGTCAGTCTTTCTTGATACCTACTGATGTGAGGATGGCCAAATGCCAGGAAAGCTCGGAAGAGGGGCTCTTCCTGAGAAAGCAGATAGTGGCTCACTCCTGGCTTCTAACAACTTCACATTGTTGGCCAAGAAGACCAGATCTGAGACAGGTCAGGCCATTTCGGAGGATCATAGTATGGCCCATCAGTCAGAGCACACTCCGGAGAGTCACAGACCTATTTGGGGGAAGGAGGTGCCATTGCGGGTGTGGGTTTGTGGTTTTGTCTCATGTTCTGAGAATAGTTAGAAAAGGCGGTTTGTTTGGTTTGGAGTGAACTGTTTCTAGTAAGTCGTTTGACAATGCAAGTGTTTCTATGTCTGTGTATCCCACTGTGTCCGTACTTGTAGACATTAGAAAAGAGAATGCATCAATGGATGTGTCCTGTCTCATAGAAAGCTTCCAAGCATTCATCCAGCACAATTTATGAATTGAATGCGGCTTGCCTTATTGATGGGCGATACCTGCTACCTTCCTAAGTTGCTGTTTTCTTCCTGAATTATGGCCAATCTCCAGAATAGGCTCATGGTTTTGTGTCCAAGATATGTACTACCTCCAAGCTCTGTGACATGGCCATGTACTGGATAGCTGAATGGAATGGCGAGCATCTCAGAAAACTCAGATATCAGTGTGACCAGTAAAGTCTCAGTGGAGAATCCCTGCTTTGGGCCATTTGCTTACCTATTGTTCTGTTGCCCTGAGAGTCAGGAAGGTCTTTGTCTCAGGTCAACCCTTTGTGAATCCTGAAGGAAAGATTTTTCAAATGGAAATGAATATGCTTTACCTTTGGCTCTTTCCTTAATTGATTTGGAAAGAGATGTGTGTGAATCAGCCTCTTGGCCGAGTGTGATTCTTTGACTTAGATTCTCAGTACCTGAAGGATCTAAAGAAAGATCCCATGGGTGCATAAAATCCAAAATGGCATAAAGAGCAGTCATTGTTGATGAAGTATTTTGCCTTCCTCTGTAAGGTTCCTGAATTCCATCAAGTGAGAATAGGGATCTTTTGGGTCAAATGAGTTCTTCAAATCTATTCAGAGGCTATCCAATAGGTGCTTGAGTTTTCTCATCTTTCCAATTCACATAAAGAATCTGTACCCGACACTCAGTAGGACTCAAATTGGAGAAGCAGAGCAGTATTAAGGGCAGGCCTATTTGATCACTCCTGGTACACAGGAAGGGTGTACAGGCCACTGGGAATTTAGGCAAATGAGGGGCAACAGAGCTTATTTTGGACACTGTCTTGGGCTACGCTAATGCTATCAAATGTCAATCCTATTGTTGACTTCATATTTGTTTTATCCTAAGCTCATATATTAATCCTCAACCCTGTTGAAAATATCTAATCCCATCACTCACTTTATTCTTTTCCTGATTTCCTAATGTCTCTATTGATATCTGCTTTCCTACATATTTTGCCCTGTGCATCATTGTGACTGACTCTTCACTTGTGTTGACGTTTACATTGACTCTCTAACCAAAACCCTATTGCTAAAGAACTTTTGTTCCAAATCCTATACTCACTTTTCTTCCTAAACTTACCGACTATCTTTCTAATCCAACTGACTATAACTTTTTGAATGGATGTTCTCTTCTACATTCAATGATCCAAGTACAGTTCAGGTTTCTATTCAACCGGGTGAGGGAGTAGATTCTGCAGTTTGGCAATTGGGGACAGCACATTCTGGCAACAAGATTAGCAAAGAGTTCTCAAGATTTCAACAGTGTTTCGTTAAGTGTACAGAAAAACAGGAAGTGACAAGTACATATTTTATTAACCTTTCATTCCCCACTTCTTTTTCTGGCTACTTTTAATCATAAAAGTGATCTTTGTGGGGTGTCACATTCTATGTCTGCTAGTGGGGTATTACCATAATTTTAATTTGTCCAATTTGAGCTTGGAGAAAAGAAATTACATGGTTGAGGAAACAGGGTTTTATAGTTAGTAATAATATGAGGATTATTATTCGACTGGCCAGGGTTGATAAAAACGTAATTAACCAGGGGGACTGTGTAAAAAAAGACTCAAACTACCCTTTCTGTGCCTCTCTCTCTCGTTGTTGCTCTTCAAGGCATCTTTTTAATTTACTCATAGATTTTTTTACAACTCCAGTATTGTCGACATAAAAACAACATTCTTCCCTCAATGAAGCACAAAGGCCCCCCTCTGTCATGAAAAGGAGGTCCAACCCTCAACTGTTCTGTAAAACAACTTCAGAGAGAGAGGTTAAAGATTCCTGCAAAGCTGTGATGGAGGTTTCTAAAATCTTTAAGTTTTGATCTATTGCTGCTTCTAATTGGGTCACTTGTTGTGTCCCATGGACCAGAGCAGTGGTTCTTGTGCCCAACCCTGCAGCAACTCCTATTCGTAATAGAATGGCTAAGGTGAGGGACATATGTTCCCAGCGGAACCGGGTTGTATGTCCCCCTCTTTGATCTTCAGATGAACCTGCGTCATGATAGAGCACTCTGGGAAACATCTGCACCATTTCACAATTAATCACATCTGTTGACCATTTCATGAAAACATAAACAATGTTTAAGTATATAGAATTATACTGTTGTAGGGACGGACAAGGCAAGGCACCTAAGATAGCACCAAAGACACGGAAACAGTCTTTTTTGGTTTCAACCAGATTCAGAGGGCATTGCTTCTGTTGTAATCAATTAATCCCCTGAAACCCAAGTTACGTAGTTTCAGAATTTTGTACCCAACACGTAAGGGAAGGGGCTCAGAAGTTCACAGTCTGCAGAAGTTCACAAAAAGCAGTTTTTGTTTCTGTTTTTTCCTCAGTTTGGGCAAGTTAACTTTTCAAGGACACCTGGGTGGGGGTGTCTTCCCTTTCTTTTTTTCCCCCTTCCAGCTGTTTCCATACAGCCCAGTTTGTAACTTCTTTATCTTAGAAATGTAGCCATCTCTGTGAAGCCCCAGCTCAAGGCCAGAGGCCTTTTTTTCAAATATTTTGTGAAAAACTAGTAAGGGTGTGTCTAGATCAGGAGTGCTGAATTTTTTAGCCAGTTGCCAAGGAGACCAGGGCAACACAAAAATAGGAAGTTTATCTACAGTGAACCCTTTTATCGGGATTCTTTTGCTGAAAGTCCTAAATCAGCCATGGTGAAGACTTCTGGAGAAGGTCAGTTAAGACTTTTCTGTGGGCCTGGTACAGAGGGGGACAATTTGGAAGGCAGGGATAAGAGCAGCTCTGTGGATCTGAGAATGAGGAAGGAGAGATGTAAAAGAATATTGGGAGAGGGCTTTGGGATCTTAATAGCAACAAAAACTTGAGCAGTAGAACAGATAGAACAGAGGGGGAGACGGGAGTGAGATTCCAAAAAGCCTGTGAGGGACTTTAAATTCTTAGTAACCTGTTTTTAGTGATGACAAAGCAACATTAAAGGCCATTTTCATTACATCTTGTATTAGGGTCTGAGGATTCTTCTCAGCGGGTTTGAGCTTTGCATTAGGTGGTAAGAGGACTGGGTGGGACCCGGTGCGGGCATTGACAGGAGAGGAGAGGAGTGAGTGAATGGAGTGGTACCTCAGTACCTGCAACCTCAGCAAGGGAGCAATGGTCTGAGAACTAGTCGAGATTTGGGTTTTTGATCTAGATATTGGAGGGGAGAAATCAAGTTGCTGAGGTGGGAGTGACAGCAGAGAGTCTGGAGCACAAGGCTGAGGGTGAGCATCTATTGGAGAAGCATAGTTCAGGATGTGAGCAAAGGAGAGAGAAGGCCTCCACATAGCGGAATCTCCATTCACCCTTTTGAGCACTTGCAGAAGTTAAAAAGGTCACACAGAATTTGAGGATCTAGAGACCCCTCTGGGGGCCATCGGTTTTGGTTATCTAATTCGTAATATGGCCAATGCTGTGTACAGAATTTGATGAGGAGTTTGGGTTCCATCTGACAATCCCTGTATGCTCACATCCCCATGACTTACAATAGAAGTCTGCTCTCCCCCCCCCACAGCCGTGACTGTTTGTGGCTTTGATAGTCTGCCGGGCAAACATAGTAATCTAGGCTAGCCAACCTGCATCTGGCTCACGTGTCCCTACATCTATAATGTTTGTTTCCATTATCTATGGTACGGAAGGGATTTAATGGAATTTTAGTGGGATCCTGTTAATCAGGGATATCCCAATAGGAAAGACCTATAGCCAGCTGACAAATGACTGGGTGGAGAGATGGCCACCAGGTTCGTAAGGGGGCTGTATTCGAGATAGGCCATACTTCATGTCCAGTAGGATTTGTGATGAGCCATCGCAGCTTAAGGGGCTGATTAGGGTTAAGACTACTGGTCGTCAAGGGGAGAATAAATATCTTCCAGGATCTTCTTTACAACCATTTGCAATGTTTCTTTTTTCTTCTTTTTTATTTCTTTTTTTGTGTGTGTGTGGGGAAGGCTTCAATACATCCTGAAAATGTATGTTCAAAGACTAGGAGTTATTTAAGTCCATACCTTACTGGCTTAATTTCAGTAAAGTCCACTTCCCAGAATTGTCCTCGTCTGGTTCCTCATAGGTGCTTTCCTGCAGGAAGCTTGGAAGTGTAAGCTTTAACCAATTAATGGACCTGACAGGCTTTTGTTACCCATTCAGTTATTTCCTTTTGCTGTGAGTAGGTTAGTGGAAAACTGTGTTCTTGATCCTTCACGAATGAATGCAGTTTCTTTGAACAAAGGTGAGTGAGTTGATGAACATTTGCTACTGACATAGTTAGAGCCATGATTATAGGAGTAGTTACTGAAGAATTAAAAAATTCCACTTGAGGGCCTTCAGGGTTAAAAGTTATTTTGGCCCAGAGCTTGGTGAGCAGAACTCTGCCCATCAATGGGGCCAGGCATTCTGGGATTACTAGGAAGGAGTGATGGATTTTTCCTTTTCCCTGGTCCATGGTCCTCGTAGTTGTCAAAGCCCGATATTTACTTCTGTTAGACTCTTGAATTAGAGACCTTTTATTCGGTAGAGGGCCCAATGGGCCTTACGGGCTGAGTATATTCACCCTGCATCTACTTCAAAGTTTATTGTGTTCCCCTCCACTTCAAAAGTTACCTTGAGGTCAGGGAGAGGATCTGAGCCCGGACTTTCTTAGTATTCCTCCAGAGTCAGAATATCTGGCTGGCATGGCTGTCTCTTTCTAGGGCACTCTTTGGCCCAGTGTCCTTTTTCTTTAGAGTAGGCACATTGATCTGAGGCCAGGGGTGGCCTCTAGTGTGTGCCCAGGTATCCCTTCCTGTCTCTCTGTTTCTTAATTTCTGGCCTATTTGTTGTTGTGACCAGGACCTTAGTCAATGCCTTAGTCTGTCTTTTGTTTCTTTTATCCTCACTCAGCTCCCTTCTCTTCCTCAGTTTCTCTCTTAAAGTATACCTTCTCGGGTTCTCTGAATAAATCCCTCAAAGTCATATCTTGTAATCCATCTAAGCATTGTAACTTTCTTTTAATATCCAGGGCAGCTTTCCCAATAAAGGCCATTGTGACAGATGCCTTTTGATCCTCTGCCTGAGGATCGAAAGGAGTATGTCTCTTATATGCCTACATAATTATCTCTAAGACATAGAGGGAGATTCATCAGGCCCTTAAATAATCTCTCTTACCTTGGCCAAATTAGTTGGTCACCTAGCGGCCACTAAGATACCCACTATTAGAGCCCGGCGATAAGTGGACAGATGCTCCCTACCTTCAAAGGTGTTGGGGTCCCAGTTGGGTCGTTTCAAGAGAAAGCCGGCTTTGAATATATTGGGAAGTTTTGTCGGTCACGCATTTGGTCCGAGGATACTTTTTTCTAGCATCCAGGAGGATTCTCTTTTGTTCCTCTGTCATGAAGAGAGTCCCTAGGAGTTGTTGGCAGTCATCTCAAGTAGGTTGGTGTGAAAACATCAATGACTTCACCAGACCTGAGAGCCAGGTTGGGTCCTCGGTAAAAGGGGGATTGTTATATTTCCATTTATATAGGTCTGAAGAGGAGAAGGCCAATACTGGTAGGCTTGCATTTTTTCCCTATGGCCATCGTCAATCATTGGTCCTTAGGGATGGAGGGAAGCAACACGGGAGTTCCAGGGTTTTCAATCATTTGCCACCGGCGAGTTCCTTTAGCAACTCCAGCTTCCTCCAGGGGAGGAGGGGCTGTGTGTGACGCAGGGGAGTTATCTGGAGGGCCCTGGGCTGGCTTAGCGTCCTCCAATTGTGGAGAGGCTGAGTCAGCAGCTGGAGAATCACTTAGAGGGTGTTGGGGGTTGTGGGACAAGGGTAGAAGATAAGGAGGGGGACGAGAGTCCAGTAGAGTCAAATCTTGTGACTCAGGGAGAACAGAGGGTGGAGGAGGAGGAGGAGCAGAGGGGTTGAGAGATCGTGGGGGAAGGAGTAGGAACGGGGACACAGTAAGGAAAGGCTTCACCCACGGAGGAGGAGATTTGCAGATGTCCTGCCAAGTTAAGGTATATTCCTGTTTATCAGTATGGCTATGTGGCCCTGGCTGTAAGACAATATCTCTGTCTTTTTAAATTAGTGGGAAGTAGAAAGATCCTTCTAGGGGCCATCCGAATCCAAAGGTGGGCCATTCTGTGGCACACAGAGTCTGCCAGGTCCAGCGTTTTACAAAAAAGAAACATTCTGAGCCCTTAAGCGGACTTTGGTCCATAGATCAAGGGTCAGGGACAGAGGCATTGAAGTGATCTGTCCCATAATGAAAGATACACAAACAGTAAAAGCAACGACACAGGACACAGACAAGAGAAAACAATAAAGACAGGCATTGGACGTCCAACACTGAGACCAAGACTGAGCAGGTGGCAAAACCCGATGGGCTGGCAATACCGAATCTGAAACAAAGTATCACTGAGTCGAGGAGACTATTATTCCTTGATTCCCGAGTCCTCTGTGGCGTCCCCCAGGGACTTGGCTTGTGGCTCTGTGACACATCTGCCAGCCACCATCAAAGAGAGCTCACACACTTCATCGACAGCCATTTTGCCAAGCCCTAACCTGAAACCTGAAACCAGAAAGAGGTGCCTTACTTACCCTGAGAGTAGCCCATTGGGGTCTCTCGTTCACCACTGCTGGATTTCGGTGGAACCTCCATATATAAATATCGGAAGAGCATTGGGGGAAGAGACCACCAAGAGACTCTCTCATGCAAAAACAAAGGGTTTATTGGGGGTCCAGCATGCTGGGGCTCAGAGCTCATTTGAATAGAGCAGAGAACCCTGAGAACAGCTTAAGCAGAGCTTATATACTTTCCTTGAAGAGGGCAGGGAGGAAAGTTTATTGATGGGCCTGGGCGGGTGAGCAGTTTGCGTGCAACTGGGTGAGGGAGTACATTCTGAAGTTTGGCAGTTGGGGACAGCACATTCTGGGAAAAAGATTAGAAATCACTTCTCAAGATTTCAACAGTGTTTTATTAAGCATACAGTAAAACAGGAAGTGACAAGAATCTATTTTATTAACATTTCACTACCGACTATACTTTGCCAGATTTCCTAAAGTCTCTATTGATATCTGCATTCCTACATATTTTCCCCAGTTCATCATTGTGATTAATTCTTCACATGTGCTGACATTTACATTCACTCAATACCCGAAACCCTATAGCTAAAGAACTTTTGGTCCAAATCCTATACTCACTCTCCTTTATAAACATACCGACTATCTTCCTAATACTACTGACTATCCATTTTGACTGGAAGTTCTCTTTGAAAATCAATCATCCAAGTTACAAGGTCCTATGCTTAATACCCAATCAAAAGCCCAATGCCCTTCTGGGCTTCAAATCTTACCTAGATTTTTGTTTTCAGATTCATATATTTTACCTATATATTCTTGAAAATATCGCAGGTTCCCAATACCATTATTCATCCAGCAGAATGATTTCTATTCCAAATCAAACCTGTTATTAACCCTAACCATACACTGTTCCCTCAATCTAACTTTAGAGAAGAGCAAGGACAGAGTTGGTCTTAAAATACAGGAATTTAGGGGATCTTCCAACTGCTGAGAAACTCAAAGGTCTATGCGCAAATGATCCCTAGAGAAGTTGTAGACACCTATGAAGGAACTGAGAGAGCAAAAGTCATCTTTCATTGCAAACAACCTGGTCAGCATGAAGGGATGTGTCTGAATCAGCCTCTCTCTTCTTTATGTAGAGAAGAAGGACCAAACGAGGCCTCTGTGGAGAGCTGTTCCTGGTTACCAATGTTTGATATACCATTCTAACTTGTGAAAGTGTCAAAGGAATTAGGGACAGCCTCCATTTCATGGGACCTTTGGAAGCAAATGTTAGGACAACGTGCTTGCCAAGGCATTGACCTCATTCAGTTCCTGAAGGAAGTGACCTCACCTCACATTCTTGGTGATGGAACTCTCTGAACTTGGGATACAGGCATCCAGGCACACAAATCTAGTCCCAGGCCCAGTCCCAGTGGTCTCACTTCTTTTGATTTACCAAAGACAGAGTCAGTCTTTCTTGGTATCTACTGATGTGAGGATGGCCAAATGCCAGGAAAGCTCTGAAGAGTGGCCTTTCCTGAGTAAGCAGGAAGTGGCTCACCATTGTCTCCTGACAACTTCACAGAGTTGGCCAAGGAAACCAGATCTGAGACAGAACAGGCCATTTGATGGGAACATAGTACGGCCCACCAGTCAGAGGTCACACCCGATAGTCAGAGACCTACTTTGGGAAAGGAGGTGAATTTGTGGGTGTGAGTGTGTGTTTGTGATTTTGTCTCATGTTCTGAGAATAGGTAGGAAAGGCAGTTTGTTTGGTTTGGAGTGGACGATTTCTAACAAGTGATTTGACAAGGCGAGTGTTTTTATGTCTGTGTATCCCACTGTGTCCATGGTTGTAGACATTAGAAAAGAGAATGCAATGCATCAAAGGATGTGTCCAGGCTAGTAGAAAGCTTACCAGAATTCTTTCTGCCCAATGTATGAAAGGAATGCGGCTTGCCTTATGGATGGGTAACACCTGCTATCTTCCTAAGTTCCTGTTTTCTTCCTGAATTCTGGCCACTCTCCAGAATAGGCTCATGATTTTGTGACCAAGTTATGTACCACCTCCAAGCTCTGTGACATGGCCATGTACTGGATAGCTGAAGGGAATGGCGAGCGTCTCAGAAAATTCAGATATCAGTGTGACCAGGAAAGTCTCAGTGGAGAAACACTGCTTTGGGCCGTTTGCTAACCTAATGTTCTGTTGCCCTGAATGTCTGGAAGGTCTTTGCCTCATGCCACCCCTTTGTGAAGCCTGAATAAAACAGTTTTCAAATGGAAATGAATATGGATCACCTGTGGCTCTTTGCTTAATTGCTTTGAAAAGGGATGTGTCTGAATCAGCCTCTTGGCCCTGTGTGAGGTTGTGGCTTAGATACTCAGCACGTGGTGGATGTAAAGAGAGATCCCATGTGTGTATCCAAAACCAAAATGGCCAAAAAGCAGTCCTTGTGGATGAAGTCTGTCCCCTTCCTCTTTAAAGTTCTTGAACTCCATCAAGTGAGAATAGGGATCCTTTGGGTCAAATGGGTTCTTCAAAGACCTGCAGAGGAGCTTGTGTTTTCTCATGACTGCAAATCACATAAAAATATATACCTGACACTCAGTTTTCCACAAATTGGAGAAGCATAGAAGTATTAACGTCTAGCATATTTGATCACTCCTGTTTCACATGAAGGATGTCCAGACCACCCTGAATTTACGCCAATGAGGGGCAAGGGAGTTATTTTGGACACTCTCTTGGACTCCGCCACTCATGGAAACCTTCAGCCAGAGGTTGTGATTAGTGTCTATATGGAAGAAGATGAGGGCCATATGGGAGGGTTTTGGTTTTAATTTTGGTCATTTGTGTCCGGTTGGAAGACATGACTGGGACCACCTGGGCTTGAACTCTGGTGTGATTTCCCTTAGAGACTGAATTCAGAGAAGTATTGCCATGAATTTTGTTGGGATTTTAGGAGTCCACCCATGAGAATCACCCTTGGAAACTGAGATCTAGGCCCAGGGTGGCTTTCCACAGAGCCCTGGGTATCTCAGCCAGAAGATCACATGATTTAATTCTGAAAGACTTGTCAGCCATTGTTGAGAGTCACAACACCCATGGACGTCACATTGTAGACCTCAATAGGCCTGGCTTCATGTGACATTTTGGCCACTCTTTGGGAAGCCTTGCCTGTGAGAGTTCTACAGAGCATTCATTGAAATGATCTTCCTCACCATTTAATCTTTGCTGAATGAATTGAAACCCAAAGTGCCTGCAACGTCATCCTTGAAAAATGCCTAGATAAATACCATGAAATTTTTGAAATTCCCATGACCAGGTGGCACTGGAGAAACTTTGGATGTCCTGTTGCTGATCGTAAATATGCAAGACAGTGCCTTGATTGAGTGGGTTTCATGAAAATGGTGTAGAACAGAGATGCCAATATGTTGGAACCTGCTGAGTAGTGGGCCTAGAGCAGTGGTAGGCAGGTGTGTGATAAAAAATTTGTGGTGGGGCCATGTGGATCTGCCATTGGATCCCAAATGGCTTGTGACTTACATGGTGAAGCCAGCAAACCCTTCCATGTAAAGGCTTCTGGTTATATGGAGATGTTTCCGGGCAATGTTTAGAATCAGGTTACTATGGACATGGGGCCAAGCTATTTGGGATAGAAACCTGGTTGGTGCATTCTCCTGCAGACCCTGACCAACCACACATGAAAGAATTGCCTCCAGAACTGTGTCCCAGTTGAACTTCTTTTATTTCATGAAGCAAATGCCAAAGTCCCAGTGCAGCAGCAAGAAACACCACGAAAAGTGGAGGATGACCAAATGGCTTCCCAGTCCACATGGGAATACCCTTAGCCCCCAGTGGCCACAGTTTACTTACAAAGAGAGAATTCAGCACTGCTGCCTCATGTTCATTGGAAAATAAGAAACCATGTCCTCCAGGTCACATAGATGCAGACACAGCTTTGATAGTCTCACTAAAAAGAAGCTAAAGCTCCTGACAACAACATATATTTCAAGTGCCCAAACTCAGAGGCAGTTTCTCAAGAAGTATTTAGGCCAGCAGAGCTCCATGTTTATGGAGTGTTTACCCTGTCCCATACTAGGGAAACTCCTCTACCACTTCCAAGGTTGTAAACTCCTGAGCATATTATTCACAGATTTTATTACTCTTCTCCTCTAATTGTGTCTTACTTTGGGCGAAAAAAATATCAAGGAATTGTTCTGGATGAGAGTGGGAAGATTTTGTTTAGCACATATTTGCATACACATTGGATTCATTTTTCTATTTTACATTTGAAATACTGAATCCCTGACACTAACACATGCTCTGCTAGATTCTGAATACTAATCCTAATATGATGGAGAAAAATAACGGAAACAGAATAGAAATACAAGCAGTTCAGAGGAGGCATGTTGTATACTTGGACTTGCCTTTTGCATTATATAGGGTAGGAGTTATAAATCTAGTCAATTTTTTGTTGAAATAGTTTTCCATGTGCTTTTAAAGTTAACAAATATGTGAATTCCTGTCTCCCTTTCTCTGTATTCTATTCAGCACATGTATTTTTATATGCACATATAGAATCCTACCTGGTATCACACGTACATTCTTGTGAGTTACATGACTTGGTAGATACAAAGTGTGAGAAGAGATCACTCCTCTTAAACGCTGTTTGACCTGAAAATTCAACCTATGTGTGAGCTTCCTAGTTGAAAAAAGTTATACATAAATCCATATCCAGTAAAATGAATATTTTTGGATCTGTGGATGATTCATATTTCACGGTGTAATTCGATTGGCATATATATTGCTAATTTTTAAAATCTGTGTGTGGATATATATATATATATATATATATATATATATATATATATATATTCTCTCCAGATATTTCAAAATATTTAATATATGCGTCTTATTATACACTCCCTAAATTCATTCATGATTATGTATATGGATTTATAATCAACTTTTCACAAGATTATTCTCAGAAATATTCATTCACCTGATATACGTATTTTTTTTCCTCGTATTGAAAACTAACTTCAGTGAATGGTGCATATAAATCCTAATATTTCTACAGTAACTGATCCATTTTCACATCAATGCAAGTAGATTCCTATGGGACATGATAAGTATTTTGAAGTTCATTTTTATTCAAAACTAGTACATTACTATTTCTTCAGTTTATGCACATTATTGGATATATATTTCATCCACAAGTTCACAAATTTATAGGCATTTATTTCACTTTCATTCACTTTCTGCTTCAGAAAACACGTGTTCCGCCATGTTTCAAACTGGTCTTTTCATGAGACTTCTTTCCAAACACATTATTTTTGATTTCCATAATCACTTTTGAAGCAAAACTCACACACTCTTCATGATAAACCATAACCCTAGGATTACAATTAGACGTATAACTAGTTGTTATGAATGATTATATATCAATATATGATTTCTTATGTATTTTCAGATATCAATTCAATACATTATTTAAAGTGGAACCAGTTATATTATTTATTAACTGTATGGTCTATTCATGCATTATCTCTATATTCATAGTCACAGGGTACACCTATTTTTACCCTCAATACTAATTTATACGTTTTCAAAATATTCCTCAAAAAATGGTGGAAGAAATACTCATGTCACCTGATCTATATATACATTTTATCACAGTAATATTCTGGACAAAAAAATCAAAGGTCACCCTTAAGGTTGTACCAAAGCCTAAATGGAAAGTGAGCATGGATTACTAAAACCTTCCATGTCCACGTGGCCTAATGCTCTCAAATGTCAATCTTATTGGTGACTACATTTTTGTTTCTTCCTAAGATTATATATTCAACCTCAAGCCTGTTGAAAATGTCTAATCCTATCACTCACTTTATACTTTGCCTGATTTAGTAATGTCTCTATTTATATCTATTTTCCTACATATTTTCCCCTGTTCATCATTGTGACTGACTCTTCACTTGTGCTGACATTTACATTCACTGTCTACCTGAAACCCTATTGCTTAAGAACTTTTGGTCTAAATCCTATTCTCACTCTTCTTTGTAAACCTACTGACTATCTTTCTAATCCTACAGACAATCCCTTTTTGAGTGGGTGTTCTATTCGACATTCAATCATCCAAGGTACAAGGTCCTATGCCATTGTATATAGATTTAGCTGAGACATTTTTGCAGAAAATAATTCAAAGCTAAGTGTACCAATTAAGGGCCCAATGCCCTTCTGGACTTCATATCTTCCCTAGATTTCTGTTTTTATACTTATATTTCACCTATATATTCTTGTAAATATCATAGTTTCCCAATACCATTATTCGTCATGCAGAAGGATTCCTAACCCCAAATTGAACATGTTACTAACCCAAACCATACACTGTTCTCTCAATCGAACTTTACAGAACAGCAGGGACAGGGTTGCTCTTAAAATACAGGAATGTAGGGCATGTTCCACCTGTTGAGAACATCAAAGGTCCATGCAGAAATGATCCCTTGAGAAGATGTAGGCAGCTACGAAAGACCTGAGAGAGAAAAGTCATCTTCTATGGCAAACAGCCTTGTCAGCATGAAGGGATATGTATGAATCAGCCTCTCTCTTCTTAATGTAGAGAAGATGGACCAAACCAGTCCTAGGTGGAGAGCTGTTCCCGGGTGCCCATGGTTTATATACCATTCTAACTTGTGAAAGTGTCACAGGAAGTAGGGGCAGCCTCCATCTCATGGGACTCTTGAAAGCAACTGTTAGGACAAAGTGGTTGTCAAGGCAATGACCTCATTCAGTTCCTGAAGAAGTGATCTACCTCACTTCCTTGGTGATGGAACTCTCTTAACTTGGGATCCAGGAAGCCAGGCACCCGGAGCCAGTCCAGTCCCAGACCCAGTAGGCTCACTTGTTTGAATTTACCAAGGAGAGTGTCAGTCTTTCTTGGTACCTACATATGTGAGGATGGCCAAATACCAGGAGAGCTCTGAATAGGGGCCTTTCCTGAGAAAGTAGGTAGTGGTTCACCGCAGGCTCCTGACAACTTCACAGAGTTGGCCAAGGAGACCAGATCTGAGATAGGACAGGCCATTTTGGGGGAACATAGTATGGCCCACCACTCAGAGGAAACTCCGGATAGTCACAGAGTTACATGGGGGAAGGAGGTGTCTTTGTGGGGTGGGTGTGATTTTGTGGTTTTGTCTCATGATCTGATAATAGGTAGGAAAGACGGTTTGTTTGATTTGGAGTGGTCTTCTTCTAGTAAGTCGTTAGACAAGGCAAGTGTTTCTATTTCTGTGTATCCCACTGTGTCCGTGGTTGTAGACATTAGAAAATAGAATGCAACAATTGATATGTCCTGTATAGTAGAAAGATTCCCGGCATTCATCCTGCCCAATTTATGAATGGACTGCAGCTTGCCTTATCCATGGGCAACACCTGCTACCTTCCTAAGTTCCTGTTTCTTCCAGAATTCTCACCACTCTCCAGAATAGTCTCATGGTTTTGTGTCCAAAATATGTACCACCTCCAAGCTCTGTGACATTGCCATGTCCTGGATAGCTGAAGGGAATGGCGAGCATCTCAGAAAACTCAGATATCAGTGTGACCAAGAAAGTCTCAGTGGAGAAACCATGCTTTCGGCCTTTTGCTTATCAATTGTTCTGTTTCCCTGAATGTCAGGAAGGTCTTTGCCTCAGGCCACCCCTTTGTGAAGCCTGAAGAAAACAGTTTTCAAATGGAAATGAATAGGCATCACCTGTGGCTCTTTGCTTAATTGCTTTGGAAAGGGATGTGTCTGAATCAGCCTCTTGGCCCTGTGTGAGGTTGTGGCTTAGATTCTCAGCACCTGATGGATGTAAAGAGAGATCCCATGTGTGCATCCAAAACCAAAATGGCCAAAAGAGCAATTATTGTGAATGAAGTCTCTCGCATTCATTTGTAAGGTTCCTGACCACCATCAAGTGAGAATACGGATCCTTTGGTTCAAATGAGTTATGCAAAGCCCTGCAGAGCTAACCCATAGGTTTTTGGGTTTTCTCATGGCTCCAAATCATATAAAGAATCTATACCTGACAGTCAGTAGGCCTCAAATTGGAGATGCAGAGCAGTATTAACAGCTGGCCTATCTGATCACTCCTGGTTCACCGGATGGGTGTCCAGGCCACCTTGACTTTAGGCAAATGAGGGGCAAGGGAGCTTATTTTTGACACTGTCTTGGGCTGCACCCCTCATGAAAAACTCCAGCCAGAGGTTATGATAAGTGTCTATATGGAAGAAGATGAGGGCCATGTGGGAGTGTTTGGTTTTAATTGTGGTCATTTGTTTGGCGGTTGGAAGAGATAACTGGATCCACCTGGGCTTGAATTCTGGCATGATTCCTCTTAGAGACTGAGTTCTGGAATTTACCTCAAAGAAGTATTGCCATGAAATGTGTTGGGATTTTAGGAGGCCACGCATGAGATGCGCCCTTGAAAACTGAGATCGAGGGCCAGGGTGTCTTTCCACAGTGCAGTGAGAATCTCAGCCAGGATATCACATGATTTTATTTTGAAAGACTTGGCAGCCATAATTGAGAGTCTAAACACAAATGGAACTCATATTGTAGACCTCAATGATCCTGGCTTCATGTGACCTTTTGGCCACTTTTTGGGAAGCCTTGCCTGTGAGATTTCTCCAGAGATTTCATTTAAATGAGCTTCCTCACCACATAATGGTTCCTGCATTAATTGAAACGCACAGTGACTCCAACTTCATCCTTCAAAAATGGTTAAATAAATACTATCAAATTTCTGAAATTCCCATTACCAGGTGGCACTGGAGAACCTTTGGATATCCTGTTGCTGAACATGAGTGAAATAATTCCCCACGCAATGACACTTCACCGGGAGAATTCCAAATTTATTGCTAAAAGCTGTGTGCTTATATAGAACTAAGGGGGAGATGGTATGGCTTAGATAAATGGCAGCAACCCGTTTATTGACAAGTTCTTTCAAATATCAGCTCCAGAGCACAGGAATTAGTTCTCATTGGGGCTAAGGTTCCCCACAAGCGAGATTTGAAATTGGCGCTGGCGGGAGAGTTCACAAGGGTGGGAACTTTTTGCGCCACTGCAGAAATGAAGAAGGTAGGAAGAAGAAGTCCTTAGGCGCCATGTTGGGGTTTTTCTCTGGGGTATGGCTGCCATTTATTCTTTTCCCAACATTCCACCCTTTTTGTTTTCTTAGGAAGTGGGGTGTCGTTTGTCAGATCTGGCTGCTTCCTGCTGTGTGGGGGTGGTGTGGGGCCTAGAAAGAGAAGTGGAGGAATGCTCAGGGGGCAGGTATGGGGATATCATGGCAGCCAGAAATAAAACCCAGTGGCTATAGACAGCTATTTTCATAGGGGTGAAGTCAATGAATGTTCCCTGAAGCCAAAGATGTCGATGGCATGGAACCAGTCCTGGATGGAAGAGATTGTTGGTATCAGCCACTGGTCCTGTAACAGAGACTCAAGGAAATACTGGAAGCGTTGCCTGGACATGGTGTCGCCAGCACCTGAAGAAGATCAGAGCGAATAAAAACAGAATGAAGATAAAAATTAAAGCAAATGTCAATTTTTGGCAGAAGTTCCATGTGGGGGGACTGATATAGAAGAGGCCAAGAACCATGAGAAAGCTTAGAAGGTGGTAAAGACTATGAATCCAGGATGGCAGATTAAGAGGTTCTCCGAGCTCGTTGTCTCCCGCTGTCTAATACCCGTTGCATTCCATCATGCCTGGTAGTGAGCTTCATCACTGAGTGAACTGTTCTCTTGGAGATGTTGGGGATTCATCGGTCATCAGAGGCTGGTAGTGACTAAGCAAAAGCTGGTTGAAAGTTTGATTAGGAATTTTATGCAGTTGGGTTTGAAGGCACTTCATTATGCAGGGCAAGAGAGCACAAAAAAGGAGCATCCAAATAAGGGGATCCAAGATATGTAGTAAGTACATGGCAAGATAGGATTGGAAGAACCCCGTTATGGGATTGGAGGAGGTAGGTTTGAGCAATTGGGTCGATAATTCCTGCAATTTGACAACATTTTTTTTTGTTAGCCCAGATTCATTAACATAATAGCAAAATTCCTCTCTGAGGAATAGGCATGTAACCCCTTTTTCTGCAGTGAGAAGATCAATTGCCCTTTGGTTCTGTAAAGCCACTTGTGCCAATGAAGTAACCTGCCGCTGCAAGGAACCCAGAGACTCAGCCATGGTATTGAGTGTTTCCTGCAGTTTTTGTTGAAGGTCATTGGATCCCATAGAGCATGACCTATAGCTCCACCAGAGAGTCCGAGACCTGTCACTGAGGTTGTTAAAATGAGGCCTACCAGAACCGGCAGAAAGACAACCCTACGGGTGCGGGAAGGTAGGGCCAACTGTCAGAATTCGGTGGGAGTATACAAAGATAGCTGAGGAACAACAGTAACCAAGAAACAGGCGCCAGAGACATTGATGGTTGAGGTACTTAAAGAACCATTACACCAGAGGAAATGTCCAGGTTGCATAAACACAGGGCTCTATGGGGTGCTGTAGCTCAAGGAACAAATGGGTAAAGGATTCATTATTGGCAGGTGGAAACAGATGAAAGGAAATAAAGTATTGGTGGAATAACTTTCCCACAGTGGGATACGTGTCACATGTAGGGGTTGTCCTTTTTAGAGAAATTGTAGGGTTTTGCTGGAATATTTCCTGCCGCTAATGGGACTGCTGCTAGAAGTGGACGACTAAGTGAAGCACAGAGAAAGCACTGAGAAGTAGGCACAGAAAGAGGGGTGGAGTTTAATAATCAAAAAGTTTGGTGTAGCAAATTGAGCCATGTGGGAGGGGGACCTGAGAGGGTTGAAGGCTCTGAATCCTCTTTGGATGAGCTATGGATATGATCTCAAAGTTTTGATTCTGAGTCCTTAATGTGTTCGACTACCTGGATGGTTGCCTTAGGTTGTGTAATCAGGGTGCGGCCAATAGTCATCCACCCTGTGGGTCTGACTGAGGTTGTCCGAGCATAGACAGCAAACTCAACATAGCCCCATCGTTTGGCCTTGGGGTCAGGTTTATCTAAAGTATACCATCCATTGTTACTGGATGAAGAGCCTTTATGCCACTTTATGTAACTAGAAGTCCACCCTTCAGGGTAACCAAATGAGTGGTAAGAATAGCTACCACGTTCATCATGGAACATGCATGACCAATAGGGGCACCCATTATATATCTCAGGCCACCAATGACAATAGTCTTTTGTTTGATCAAAAAGGAAGCAAATGAAAGGCCAGTTCCAGCTACCAGGTACGAAGGTCCTTGAAGGTCACAATTTTAGGGAAATAGAGGTGCAGTTGTGGATGAAGCAAGTAGTTGCATCCACTGCGCAGACCTTCTGCATGCCATGTTCTGAGTATCGTTCCCGAAAAGTGAATAAATGCATGGTAGGTGAGGAGGGTAAAGACCAGTCCTGACAGAGCACAGAAAATAAGCAGAGCACAAAAAACAAGCAGTTAGAGAAGACTAGGGTGTTGGGAGAGCTCATTGTGCCTTCTTTAAGAGGAATTGGGCTGCAAGGAAAACCGTGTGAGCCACAACTAAAATGGGTGAGATGGGTGTGGAGAGCAGGAGTAAAGGGGAGGTTCAGTAGGTGATTCTTGGAGTTCCTCTGGGGTGGCCCTGTCTTCAGCAGGTGGGGCCTCCTGGTGATGTGGCTTCAACCTAGACATGTGAATCCAGGGAGTGAGACAGTTGTCTGGTAAGGAGAGTTTGGCGGCGGTAAGGGTAAAGAGAATGACAGGATAGGGGCCTTCCCATTTTGCGGCAAGAGTCCCTTTTTCCTCTGGGGTATTATAATAGACTAGACTAACAGGTGTTAAGGGAGGAGTGTTTGGAGAGGAGACTGGGTCCGGAAGAAGCATCTGTGTATGATATATATTTACTGATGAATTTCGATTGGCATTTATATTGGTACTTTTTAATGTCTGTGAGTGTTGTGTGTGTGTGTGTGTGTGTGTGTGTGTGTGTGTGTATAGATATAGATATAGATATACTCTCCAAAGTTTTCCAAATATGAAATATATGTGTCTAGTATACACTCTCTAAATTCATTCATGTTCATGTATGTGGATTTATAATCAACTTTTCACAAGATTATAATCAGAAATATTCATCCACCTGAAATACATATTTGTTTCCTAGTACTGACTACTAACTTCAGTGAAGGGTGCATACAAATCCTAATTATTCTACAGTATCTGACCCAGTCTAACATCAATGCAAGTAGACTCCTATGGGACATGAAATGTAATTTGTCATTCATTTGTATTCGACACTGGTACATTATTGTTTCTTCAGTTTTTGCACATCATAGGATATACATTTCATCCACAAGTTCACAAATTAATAGGCATTTGTTTCAACATTAATCACTTCTTGCTTCAGAACACATGTATTGTCAGGGTTTCTTGACTTGTCTTTTCATGAGACTTCTTTCCAAACACATTATTTTGAATTTCCATAATCATTTTGAAGCAAAACTCACACACTCTTCATGATAAACCAAAACACTAATATTTCCATTAGATATATAACTGGTTGGAATGAATGATTGTATATCAATATACAATTTCCTTTTATTTTTCAGATATCAGTTCAATTCATTATTTAAAGTTCAAAAAAGTTATATTATTTATTCACAGTATGGTCTATTCGTGGTTTTTCTCTATGTTCATAGAAACAGGGTACACCTATTTGCACCCCCGATTCTAATTTTACATCTTCAATACATTGCTCTCAGAAATGGTGAAAGAAATACTCATGTCACCTCGTTATCACAGCAATATTCTGGACAAAAAATGGAAAGGTCACACTTATGATTGTACCAAAGCCTAAATGGAAAGTGAACATGGATTTCAAAAACATCCATGTCCATGTTGCCTAATGCTGTCAATTGTCAGTCCTATTGGTGATTACATATTTGTTTTTTCCTAATTTATATATTGAAACTCAACCCTGTTGAAAATGTCTAATTCTATCCCTCACTTTATACTTTGCCTGATTTCGTAATGTTTCCATTGATATCTGCTTTTCTACATATTTTCCCCAGTTCAACATAGTGTCTGACTCTTCATATGTGCTGACATTTACATTCACTCTATAACCAAAAGTCTATTGCTAAAGAACTTTTGGTCCAAATCCTATACTCACTCGTCTTCCTAAACCTACCGACTATCTTCCTAATCCTACTGAATATCCCTTTTTGACTGGATGTTCTCTTCTAAATTCAATCATCCAATGTACAAGGTCCTATGCCATTGTATATCAAATTATCTGAGACATCTTTGCAGAACATAATTCAAAGCTAAGTATCCCAATCAAGGGTAAAACCCTCTGGGCTTCAAATCATACCCAGATTTCTGTTTTCCTACTTATATTTCACCTCTATATTCTTGTAAATATTGCAGGTTCCCAATCCCATTATTCATCGCACAGAATCATTCATCACCAAATCAAACCTGTTTTTAACACCAGGTATACACTGTTCCCTCAAACATTTTACAGAAGAGCAGGGATAGAGGGGTTCTTACAATACAGGAAAGTTGGGGATCTTCCACCAGATGAGAACCTCAAATGTCCATGCACAAATGATACATGGAGAAGTTGTAGGCAGGTATGAAGCTCCTGAGAGAGCAAAAGTCATCTTCCATGGCAAACAACCTGGTCAGGATGAAGGGATGTGTCTGAATCTGCCTCTCTCTTCTTATTGTAGACAAGGTGGAACAATCCAGGCCTGAGTGGAGAGCTGTTCCCGGGTGCCAATGGTTGATATACATTCTACCTTATGAAAGTGTCACAGGAAGTAGGGGAAACCTCCATCTTATGTAACCCTTGGAAGCAACTGTTAGGACAAAGTGGTTGCCAAGGCAGTGACCTCATTCAGTTCCAAAGAATGTGACATACCTCATTTCCTTGGTGATGGAACTCTCTGAACTTGGTATCCAAGAAGCCAGGCACGCAGAGGCAGTCCCAGTCCCAGGTCCAGTGGGCTCACTTGTTTGGATTTACCAAGGACAGAGTCAGTTTTCTTGGTACCTAATGATGTGAGGATGGCCAAATGCCAGGAGAGCTCTGAAGATGGACCTTTACTGAGAAAACAGGTAGTGGCTAACCACTTTTTCCTGACTTCTTCACAGAGTTGGTCAAGGAAACAAGATCTGAGAGAAGACAGGCCATTTCGGGGGAACATAGTATGGCCCACCAGTCAGAGGACACTCCGGATAGTCACAGACCTACTTGGGGGAAGGAGGTGCCTTTGTGGGAGTGGGTGTGGGTTTGTTGTTTTGTCTCATGTTCTGAGAATAGACCGAAAAGGCGGTTTGTTTGGTTTGGAGCAGACAGTTTCTAGTAAGTCATTTGACAAGGTGAGTGTTTCTGTTTATGTGTATCCCACTGTGTCCGTTGTTGTAGACATTAGAAAAGAGAATGCATTAATGGATGTGTCCTGTCTAGTATAAATCTTCCCTATAATTCGTCCTGCCCAATATATGAATGGACTGCAGCTTGTCTTATCGATGTGCAACAACTGCTATCTTTCTAAGTTGTTGTTTTCTTCCTGAATTCTGGCCACTCTCCAGAATGGGCTCAGGGATTTGTGTCCAAATTATGTACCACCTCCAAGCTCTGTGACATGGCCATGTAAAGGATAGTTGAAGAGAATGGCGAGCATCTCAGAAAACTCAGATATCAGTGTGACCAGTAAAGTCTCAGTGCAGAAACACTGCCTTGGGCTTTTTGCTTACTTATTGTTGTGTTGCACTGAATGTCAGGAAGGTCTTTGCATCAGGCCACCCCTTTGAGAAGCCTGAAGAAAACAGTTTTCAAATGGAAATGAATGGGCCTCACCTGTGGCTCTTTGCTTAATTGCTTTGGAAAGGGATGTGTCTTTATCAGCCACTTGGACCTATGTGTGGCTGTGACTTAGATTCTCAGCACCTGATGGATCTTAAGAATGATCCCATGTGAGCTTCCAAAACTAAATGGCAGAAAATATCATTCATTCTGGATGAAGACTCTTGCCTTCCTCTGTTAGGTTCCTGCACTCCAACAAATATGAATAGGGATTCTGTGAGTCAAATGAGTTCTTCAAAGCCCTGCAGTGGTGCTTGTGTTTTCGCATGACTCTAAATCACCTAAAGAATCGATACCTAAAATCAGTAGCCCTCAAATTGGAGAAACATAGAAGTATTAACGGCAGGCTTATTTGTTCACTCCTGGTTCACAGCAACGGTGTCCAGGCTACCCTGACTTTAGGCAAATGAGGGGCAAACGAGCTGATTTTGGACACTGTCTTGGGCTGCACCCCTCATGGAAACCTCCAGCCAGATGTTAAGATGATTGACTATATGGAAAAATGTGAGGGCCATGTGGGAGTGTTTTGGTTTTAATGTTGGTCATTTGTGTGGCATTGGAAAAAATGACTGGGTCCACGTGGGCTTGAACTCTGGTGTGATTCCCCTTAGACACTGGGTTTTGGAACTGAACTCAGAGAAGCATTGCCATGAATTTTGTTGGGATTTTAAGAGGCCACACATGAAAGTCGCTCTTGAAAACTGAGACCTAGGCCCCGGGTAGATTTCCACTGAGGCCTGGGAATCTCAGCAAGGATATCACATGTTTTTATTCTTAAAGAAATGGCAGCCATAATTGAGAGTCAAAACACACATGGACCTCACATTGTTGACCTCAATGGGCCTGGCCTAATGTGACGTTTTGTCCATTCTTTGGGAAGCCTTGCCTGTGACAGTTCTCCAGATATTTCCTTGAAATGAGCTTCCTCACCATTTAATGTTTGCCTAATGAATTGATACCCACAGTGCCTCCAACTTCATGCTTGAAAAATGGCTAGATAAATACCATAAAATTTTTTAAATTCCTATGACCAGGTGGCACTGGAGAAACATTGGATGTCCTGTTGCTGATCATGAGTATACCAGACAGTGCCTTGATTTACTGAGTTTCATGAAAATGGTGTAGAACAGAGATGCCAGTAATTTGGAGCCTGCTGAGTAGTGGGTCTAGAGCAGTGGTGGGGAGGCGTTTGATAAAACATCCGTGGTAGGACCATGTGCATCTACCATTGGATTCCAAATGGCTTGTAACTGACATGGTGCTGCCAGCAGACCCTTATATGTAAAGGCATCTTGTTATATGGAGAGTTTTAAGAGGAAAATTAAGAATCAGGTTGATATGGACAAGGGGGAAATGGGGCAAGTTGTGAGAGATAGAAGCCTAGTTGGTGCATTCTCTTGCAGACCCTGTCCCACCACACGTGACAGAACTCCCTCCAGCACTGTGTTCCAGTTTAGCTGCTAGTATTTCGTGAAACAAATACCAAACTCACAGTGCAGCAGCCTAAACACCACAAAAAGTGGAGGAGGACCAAATGGCTTCACAGTCCACATGGGGAGACGGAGAGACACTTCGTCCATAGTGGCCTCAGTTTACCTATAAAGAGAGGATTCAGCACTGCTTCATCTTGTTCATTGGAAAATAAGAACCATGTCCTCCAGGTCACATAGATGCAGACCCAGCTTTGATGGTCTCACTACAAAGGAAGCCAAATCTCATGAAAACAACATATATTTCAAGTGCGGAAGCTCAGAGGCAGTTTCTCAAAAAGTTTTTAGGCCAGCAGATCTCCATGTTTGTGGAGTGTTTACCATGTCCCTTACTTTTGGAAACTCCTAAACCACCTCCAAGGTTGTGAACTCCTGAGCATTTTCCATTCCAGATATGTATTCACTGATTTTGTAAATCTTCTCCTCTAATTGTGTCTTACTTGGGGTGAAGGTAATGTCAAGGCATTGTTTTGGATGAGAGCGGGAGGATATTTGTGCAGCATATATTTACATACACATAGGATTCATTTTCCAATTTTTCATTCGAAGTACTGACTCCCTGACACTAACCCATACCTAGTAGACTCAGACTATTCATCCTAATATAATGGGGAAAATTAACCAAACACCATAGAAATACAAGCACTTCAGAGGAGATATGTTCTATAGTTGGACTTGACATTTGCATTATATAAGGTAGGAGTTATACATCTAGTCAAATTTTAATTGAAATATTCTCCATGTGTTTTTAAACTTAACAAATATGTGAATACTTGTTTCCAATTTCTGTAGCCTATTCACACATGTATATTTATATGCATATATAGAATCCTACCAGGTATCACACGTACATTTTTGTAAGGTGGATGTCTTGGCAGATACAAATTATGAGAAGTGTTCACTCCTCCTAAATGCTGTTGGAAATGAAAATTCAACCAATAAGAGAGCGTCCTAGAAGAACAACATTATACATAAACTCATGTTCAGTAACATAAATATTTTTGCATCTGTGGATGATATATATTTACTGATGAAATTTGATTGGCATTTATATTGACTTTTTAATGTCTGTGAGTGTTGTGTGTGTGTGTGTGTGTGTGTGTGTATAGATATAGATATAGATATACTCTCCAAAGTTTTCCAAATATGAAATATATGTGTCTAGTACACACTCTATAAATTCATTCATGTTCATGTATGTTGATTTATAATCAACTTTTCACAAGATTATAATCAGAAATATTCATCCACCTGAAATACATATTTGTTTCCTAGTACTGACTACTAACTTCAGTGAAGGGTGCATACTAATCCTAATTATTCTACAGTATCTGACCCAGTCTAACATCAATGCAAGTAGACTCCTATGGGACATGATATGTAATTTGTCATTCATTTGTATTCGACACTGGTACATTATTGTTTCTTCAGTTTTTGCACATCATAGGATATACATTTCATCCACAAGTTCACAAATTAATAGGCATTTGTTTCAACATTAATCACTTCTTGCTTCAGAACACATGTATTGTCAGGGTTTCTTGACTTGTCTTTTCATGAGACTTCTTTCCAAACACATTATTTTGAATTTCCATAATCATTTTGAAGCAAAACTCACACACTCTTCATGATAAACCAAAACACTAATATTTCCATTAGATATATAACTGGTTGGAATGAATGATTGTATATCAATATACAATTTCCTTTTATTTTTCAGATATCAGTTCAATTCATTATTTAAAGTTCAAAAAAGTTATATTATTTATTCACAGTATGGTCTATTTGTGGTTTTTCTCTATGTTCATAGAAACAGGGTACACCTCTTTGCACCCCCGATTCTAATTTTACATCTTCAATATATTGCTCCCAGAAATGGTGAAAGAAATACTCATGTCACCTCATTATCACAGTAATATTCTGGACAAAAAATGGAAAGGTCACACTTATGATTGTACCAAAGCCTAAATGGAAAGTGAACATGGATTTCTAAAAACATCCATGTCCAGGTTTCCTAATGCTGTCAATTGTCACTCCTATTGGTGACTACATATTTGTTTTTTCCTAATTTATATATTGAAACTCAACCCTGTTGAAAATGTCTAATTCTATCCCTCACTTTATACTTTGCCTGATTTCGTAATGTTTCCATTGATATCTGCTTTTCTACATATTTTCCCCAGTTCAACATAGTGTCTGACTCTTCATATGTGCTGACATTTACATTCACTCTATAACCAAAAGTCTATTGCTAAAGAACTTTTGGTCCAAATCCTATACTCACTCGTCTTCCTAAACCTACCGAATATCTTCCTAATCCTACTGAATATCCCTTTTTGACTGGATGTTCTCTTCTAAATTCAATCATCCAATGTACAAGGTCCTATGCCATTGTATATCAAATTATCTGAGACATCTTTGCAGAACATAATTCAAAGCTAAGTATCCCAATCAAGGGCAAAACCCTCTGGGCTTCAAAGCATACCTAGATTTCTTTTTTCAAACTTATATTTCACCTCTATATTCTTGTAAATATTGTAGGTTCCCAATCCCATTATTCATCGCACAGAATCATTCATCACCAAATCAAACCTGTTTTTAACCCCAATATACACTGTTCCCTCAAACATTTTACAGAAGAGCAGAAACAGAGGGGTTCTTACAATACAGGAAAGTTGGGGATCTTCCACCAGATGAGAACCTCAAATGTCCATGCACAAATGATACATGGAGAAGTTGTAGGCAGGTATGAAGCTCCTGAGAGAGCAAAAGTCATCTTCCATGGCAAACAACCTGGTCAGGATGAAGGGATGTGTCTGAATCTGCCTCTCTCTTCTTATTGTAGACAAGGAGGAACGATCCAGGCCTGAGTGGAGAGCTGTTCCCGGGTGCCAATGGTTGATATACATTCTACCTTATGAAAGTGTCACAGGAAGTAGGGGAAACCTCCATCTTATATAACCCTTGGAAGCAAATGTTAGGACAAAGTGGTTACCAAGGCAGTGACCTCATTCAGTTCCAAAGAATGTGACATACCTCATTTCCTTGGTGATGGAACTCTCTGAACTTGGTATCCAAGAAGCCAGGAACCCAGAGGCAGTCCCAATCCCAGGCCCAGTGGGCTCACTTGTTTGGATTTACCAAGGACAGAGTCAGTTTTCTTGGTACCTAATGATGTGAGGATGGCCAAATGCCAGGAGAGCTCTGAAGATGGACCTTTCCTGAGAAAACAGGTAGTGGCTAACCACTTTTTCCTGACATCTTCACAGAGTTGGTCAAGGAAACAAGATCTGAGAGAAGACAGGCCATTTCAGGGGAACATAGTATGGCCCACCAGTCAGAGGACACTCCGGATAGTCACAGACCTACTTGGGGGAAGGAGGTGCCTTTGTGGGAGTGGGTGTGGGTTTGTTGTATTGTCTCATGTTCTGAGAATAGATCGAAAAGGCGGTTTGTTTGGTTTGGAGCAGACAGTTTCTAGTAAGTCATTTGACAAGGCCAGTGTTTCTGTATATGTGTATCCCACTGTGTCCGTTGTTGTAGACATTAGAAAAGAGAATGCATTAATGGATGTGTCCTGTCTAGTATAAATCTTCCCTTTAATTCATCCTGCCCAATATATGAATGGACTGCAGCTTGTCTTATCTTGCAATGGGGCAAGCTGTGAGAGATAGAAGCCTAGTTGGTGCATTCTCTTGCAGACCCTGACCCACCACATGTGACAGAACTCCCTCCAGCACTGTGTCCCAGTTTAGGTGCTAGTATTTCGTGAAACAAATACCAAACTCAGAGTGCAGCAGCCTAAAAACCACAAAAAGTGGAGGAGGACCAAATGGCTTCACAGTCCACACGGGGAGACGGGGAGACACTTAGTCTCTAGTGACCTTAATTTACCTAAAAATAGAGGATTCAGCACTGCTTCATCTTGTTCATTGGAAAATAAGAAACCATGTCCTCCAGGTCACATAGATGCAGACCCAGCTTTGATGGTCTCACTACAAAGGAAGCCAAATCTCATGAAAACAACATATATTTCAAGTGCGGAAGCTCAGAGGCAGTTTCTCAAAAAGTTTTTAGGCCAGCAGAGCTCCATGTTTGTGGAGTGTTTACCCTGTCCCTTAGTTTTGGAAACTCCTCTACCACCTCCAAGGTTGTGAACTCCTGAGCATTTTCCATTCCAGATATGTATTCACTGATTTTGTAACTCTTCTCCTCTAATTGTGTCTTACTTGGGGTGAAGGTAATGTCAAGGCATTGTTCTGGATAAGAGCGTGAGGATATTTGTGCAGCATATATTTACATACACATTGGATTCATTTTCCAATTTTCCATTTGAAGTACTGAATCCTGGACACTAAAACTTACCTAGTAGACTCAGACTATTCATCCTAATATAATGGGGAAATTTAACCCAACACAATAGAAATACAAGCACTTCAGAGGAGACATGTTGTATAGTTGGACTTGACATTTGCATTATATAAGGTAGGAGTTATAAATCTCGTCAAATTTTAATTGATATATTCTCCATCTCTTTTTAAACTTAACAAATATGTGAATTCTTGTTTCCTTTTTCTGTAGCCTATTCACACATGTATATTTATATGCATATATAGAATCCTACCAGGTATCACACATACATTTTTGTGAGGTGGCTGTCTTGGCAGATACAAATTGTGAGAAGTGTTCACTCCTCCTAAATGCTGTTGGAAATGAAAATTCAACCTATAGGAGAACGTCCTAGTAGAACAAATTTATGCATAAACTCATGTTCAGTAAAATAAATATTTTTGCATCTGTGGATGATATATATTTACTGATGAATTTCGATTGGCATTTATATTGGTACTTTTTAATGTCTGTGAATGTTGTGTGTGTGTGTGTGTCTGTGTGTGTGTGTGTCTGTGTGTGTGTGTGTCCGTGTGTGTGTATAGACATAGACATATATATACTCTCCAAATTTTTCAAAATATTAAAAAAATGTGTCTAATATATACTCTCTAATTTCATTCATGTACATGTATGTGGATTTATAATCAACTTTTCACAAGATTATAATCAGAAATATTCATCCACCTGAAATACATATTTGTTTCATAGTACTGAAACCTAACTTCAGTGAATGGTGCATACAAATCCTAATTACTCTACAGTAACTGACCCAGTCTAACATCAATGCAAGAAGACTACTATGGGACATGATATGTAATTTGTCATTCATTTGTATTCGACACTGGTACATTATTGTTTCTTCAGTTTTTGCATATCATAGGATATACATTGCATCCACATGTTCACAAATTAATAGGCATTTGTTTCAACTTTAATCACTTCTTGCTTCAGAACACATGTATTGTCAGGGTTTCTTGACTGGTCTTTTCATCAGACTTCTTTCCAAACACATTATTTTGAATTTCCATAATCATTTTGAAGCAAAACTCACACACTCTTCATGATAAACCAAAACACTAATATTTCCAATAGATATATAACTGGTTGGAATGAATGATTGTATATCAATATACGATTTCCTTTAATTTTTCAGATATCAGTTCAATTCATTATTTAAAGTTGAAAAAATTATATTATTTATTCACAGTATGGTCTATTCATGCTTTTTTTCTATGTTCATAGAAACAGGGTACACCTCTTTGTACCCCGATTCTAATATTACATCTTCAATATATTGCTCCCAGAAATGGTGAAAGAATTATCACCTCATTATCACAGTAATATTCTGGACAAAAAATGGAAAGGTCACACTTATGATTGTACCAAAGCCTAAATGGAAAGTGAACATGGATTTCTAAAAACATCCATGTCCAGGTTGCCTAATGCTGTCAATTGTCAATCCTATTGGTGACTACATATTTGTTTTTTCCTATTTATATATTCAAACTCAACACTGTTGAAAATGTCTAATTCTATCCCTCACTTTATACTTTGCCTGATTTCGTAATGTTTCTATTGATATCTGCTTTTCTACATATTTTCCCCAGTTCAACATAGTGACTGACTCTTCATATGTGCTGACATTTACATTCACTCTATAACCAAAAGTCTATTGCTAAAGAACTTTTCGTCCAAATCCTGTACTCACTCTTCTTCCTAAACCTACCGACTATCTTCCTAATCCTACTGAATATCCCTTTTTGACCTGATGTTCTCTTCTAAATTCTATCATCCAATGTACAACGTCCTATGCCATTGTAATTCGAATTATCTGAGACATCTTTGCAGAACATAATTCAAAGCTAAGTATCTCAATCAAGGGCAAAACCCTTCTGGGCTTCAAATCATACCTAGATTTCTGTTTTCATACTTATATTTCACCTCTATATTCTTGTAAATATTGCAGGATCCCAATCCCATTATTCATCGCACAGAATCATTCGTCACCAAATCAAACCTGTTTTTAACCCCAAGTATACACTGTTCCCTCAATCATTTTACAGAAGAGCAGGGACAGAGGGGTTCTTACAATACAGGAAAGTTGGGCATCTTCCACCAGATGAGAACCTCAAATGTCCATGCACAAATGATACCTGGAGAAGTTGTAGGCAGGTGTGAAGCACCTGAGAGAGCAAAAGTCATCTTCCATGGCAAACAACCTGGTCAGGATGAAGGGATGTGTCTGAATCTGCCTCTCTCTTCTTACTGTAGACAAGGTGGAACAATCCAAACCTGAGTGGAGAGCTGTTCCCGGGTGCCAATGGTTGATATACATTCTACCTTATGAAAGTGTCACAGGAAGTAGGGGAAACCTCCATCTTATGTAACCCTTGGAAGCAACTGTTAGGACAAAGTGGTTGCCAAGGCAGTGACCTCATTCAGTTCCAAAGAATGTGACATACCTCATTTCCTTGGTGATGGAACTCTCTGAACTTGGTATCCAAGAAGCCAGGCACCCAGAGGCAGTCCCAGTCCCAGGCCCAGTGGGCTCACTTGTTTGGATTTACCAAGGACAGAGTCAGTTTTCTTGGTACCTAATGATGTGAGGATGGCCAAATGCCAGGAGAGCTCTGAAGATGGACCTTTCCTGAGAAAACAGGTAGTGGCTAACCACTTTTTCCTGACATCTTCACAGAGTTGGTCAAGGAAACAAGATCTGAGAGAAGACAGGCCATTTCGGGGAAACATAGTATGGCCCACCAGTCAGAGGACACTCCGGATAGTCACAGACCTACTTGGGGGAAGGAGGTGCCTTTGTGGGAGTGGGTGTGGGTTTGTTGTATTGTCTCATGTTCTGAGAATAGATCGAAAAGGCGGTTTGTTTGGTTTGGAGCAGACAGTTTCTAGTAAGTCATTTGACAAGGCGAGTGTTTCTGTTTATGTGTATCCCACTGTGTCCGTTGTTGTAGACATTAGAAAAGAGAATGCATTAATGGATGTGTCCTCTCTAGTATAAATCTTCCCTATAATTCATCCTGCCCAATATATGAATGGACTGCAGCTTGTCTTATCGATGTGCAACACCTGCTATCTTTCTAAGTTGTTGTTTTCTTCCTGAATTCTGGCCACTCTCCAGAATGGGCTCAGGGATTTGTGTCCAAAATATGTACCACCTCCAAGCTCTGTGACATGGCCATGTAAAGGATAGTTGAAGAGAATGGCGAGCATCTCAGAAAACTCAGATATCAGTGTGACCAGGAAAGTCTCAGTGCAGAAACACTGCTTTGGGCTTTTTGCTTACTTATTGTGGTGTTGCACTGAATGTCAGGAAGGTCTTTGCCTCAGGCCACCCCTTTGTGAAGCCTGAAGAAAACAGTTTTCAAATGGAAATGAATGGGCCTCACCTGTGGTTCTTTGCTTAATTGCTTTGGAAAGGGATGTGTCTTTATCAGCCTCTTGGTCCTGTGTGTGGCTGTGACTTAAATTCTCAGCACCTGATGGATCTTAAGAATGATCCCATGTGAGCTTCCAAAACCAGAATGGCAAAAAATATCATTCATTGTGGATGAAGATTCTTGCCTTCCTCTGTTAGGTTCCTGCACTCCAACAAATATGAATAGGGATTCTGTGAGTCAAATGAGTTCTTCAAAGCCCTGCAGAGGTGCTTGTGTTTTCGCATGACTCTAAATCACCTAAAGAATCGATACCTAAAATCAGTAGCCCTCAAATTGGAGAAACATAGAAGTATTAACGGCAGGCTTATTTGTTCACTCCTGGTTCACAGCAACGGTGTCCAGGCTACCCTGACTTTAGGCAAATGAGGGGCAAACGAGCTGATTTTGGACACTGTCTTGGGCTGCACCCCTCATGGAAACCTCCAGCCAGAGTTTCAGATGATTGACTATATGGAATAAGGTGAGGGCCATGTGGGAGTGTTTTGGTTTTAATGTTGGTCATTTGTGTGGCATTGGAAAAAATGACTGGTTCCACGTGGGCTTGAACTCTGGTGTGATTCCCCTTAAACACTGGGTTTTGGAACTGAACTCAGAGAAGCATTGCTATGAATTTTGTTGGGATTTTAAGAGGCCACGCATGAAAGTCGCTCTTGGAAACTGAGACCTAGGCCCCGGGTAGATTTCCACAGAGGCCTGGGAATCTCAGCAAGGATATCACATGATTTTATTCTTAAAGAAATGGCAGCCATAGTTGAGAGTCAAAACACACATGCACCTCACATTGTAGACCTCAATGGGCCTGGCCTAATGTGACCTTTTGTCCATTCTTTGGGAAGCCTTGCCTGTGAGATTTCTCCAGAGATTTCATTGAAATGATCTTCCTCACCATTTAATCTTTGCTAAATGAATTGAAACCCACAGTGCCTCCAACTTCATGCTTGAAAAATGGCTAGATAAATACCATGAAATTTTTGAAATTCCTATGACCAGGTGGCACTGGAGAAACATTGGATGTCCTATTGCTGATCATGAGTATACCAGACAGTGCCTTGATTTACTGAGTTTCGTGAAAATGGTGTAGGACAGAGATGCCAGTAAGTTGGAGCCTGCTGAGTAGTGGGTCTAGAGCAGTGCTGGGGAGGTGTTTGATAAAACATCCGTGGTAGGGCCATGTGGATCTACCATTGGATTCCAAATGGCTTGTAACTGACATGGTGCTGCCAGCAGACCCTTATATGTAAAGGCATCTTGTTATATGGAGAGTTTTAAGAGGAAAATTAAGAATCAGGTTGATATGGACAAGGGGGCAATGGGGCAAGCTGTGAGAGATAGAAGCCTAGTTGGTGCATTCTCTTGCAGACCCTGACCCACCACAAGTGACAGAACTCCCTGCAGCACTGTGTCCCAGTTTAGCTGCTAGTATTTCGTGAAACAAATACCAAACTCACAGTGCAGCAGCCTAAAAACCACAAAAAGTGGAGGAGGACAAAATGGCTTCACAGTCCACACGGGAGACTGGGAGACACTTAGTCCCCAGTGGCCTCAGTTTACCTATAAAGAGAGGATTCAGCACTGCTTCATCTTGTTCATTGGAAAATAAGAAACCATGTCCTCCAGGTCACATAGATGCAGACCCAGCTTTGATGGTCTCACTACAAAGGAAGCCAAATCTCATGAAAACAACATATATTTCAGGTGCGGAAGCTCAGAGGCAGTTTCTCAAACAGTTTTTAGGCCAGCAGAGTTACATGTTTGTGGAGTGTTTACCATGTCCCTTACTTTTGGAAACTCCTAAACCACCTCCAAGGTTGTGAACTCCTGAGCATTTTCCATTCCAGATATGTATTCACTGATTGTGTAACTCTTCTCCTCTAATTGTGTCTTACTTGGGGTGAAGGTAATGTCAAGGCATTGTTTTGGATGAGAGCGGGAGGATATGTGTGCAGCATATATTTACATACACATTGGATTCATTTTCCAATTTTTCATTCGAAGTACTGAATCCCTGACACTAACCCATACCTAGTAGACTCAGACTATTCATCCTAATATAATGGGGAAAATTAACCCAACACAATAGAAATACAAGCACTTCAGAGGAGACATGTTCTATAGTTGGACTTGACATTTGCATTATATAAGGTAGGAGTTACACATCTAGTCAAATTTTAATTGAAATATTCTCCATGTGTTTTTAAACTTAACAAATATGTGAATACTTGTTTCCAATTTCTGTAGCCTATTCACACATGTATATTTATATGCATATATAGAATCCTACCAGGTATCACACGTATATTTTTGTAAGGTGGATGTCTTGGCAGATACAAATTGTGAGAAGTGTTCACTCCTCCTAAATGCTGTTGGAAATGAAAATTCAACCTATAAGAGAGCGTCCTAGAAGGACAACATTATACATAAACTCATGTTCAGTAACATAAATATTTTTGCATCTGTGGATGATATATATTTACTGATGAATTTCGATTGGCATTTATATTGGTACTTTTTAATGTCTGTGAGTGTTGTGTGTGTGTGTGTGTGTGTGTGTGTGTATAGATATAGATATAGATATACTCTCCAAAGTTTTCCAAATATGAAATATATGTGTCTAGTATACACTCTCTAAATTCATTCATGTTCATGTATGTTGATTTATAATCCACTTTTCAGAAGATTATAATCAGAAATATTCATCCACCTGAAATACATATTTGTTTCCTAGTACTGACTGCTAACTTCAGTGAAGGGTGCATACAAATCCTCATTATTCTACAGTATCTGACCCAGTCTAACATCAATGCAAGTAGACTCCTATGGGACATGATATGTAATTTGTCATTCATTTGTATTCGACACTGGTACATTATTGTTTCTTCAGTTTTTGCACATCATAGGATATACATTTCATCCCCAAGTTCACAAATTAATAGGCATTTGTTTCAACATTAATCACTTCTTGCTTCAGAACACATGTATTGTCAGGGTTTCTTGCCTGGTCTTTTCATGAGACTTCTTTCCAAACACATTATTTTGAATTTCCATAATCATTTTGAAGCAAAACTCACACACTCTTCATGATAAACCAAAACACTAATATTTCCATTAGATATATAACTGGTTGGAATGAATGATTGTATATCAATATACAATTTCCTTTTATTTTTCAGATATCAGTTCAATTCATTATTTAAAGTTCAAATAAGTTATATTATTTATTCACAGTATGGTCTATTCGTGGTTTTTCTCTATGTTCATAGAAACAGGGTACACCTATTTGTACCCCCGAGTCTAATTTTACATCTTCAATATATTGTTCCCTGAAATGGTGAAAGAAATACTCATGTCACCTCATT